>NW_008332152.1:607585-643503 GCF_000622305.1 Nannospalax galili | reverse complement strand
ATTTAATTTCTGACACAAGCTACAGGGACAGACTTTCAATATACCCACCTCAGAGAGGAGAAAACAGAATATGGGCATCCCCCCCCCATCCCAAGTGCCTATACATACTACACAGGGAAAGTCAGAACTTAGACTGAGCCATGTAGAAGCAAAGCCTGTGGCCCGCTCTCTGCGGCGAGGTATGAAGAGAAAGAACTAAATGTACGTGGTGCTGATGGAAAGAGGGGAGGCTCAGGAAACTCACAGAAAGTTTCAAGACTCAAGAGGCCTCTCCAAAAGGTTAAATAAGCAGTAAACAGATGCTGGGGCGGGGGGGGGGGTCTCTTCCGTGGAGGTGTCTGCGAGTTGTATATAGAGTGCCAAGGGGGTGGCTTTTGTGATTCATTCAGGCCAGGGTGGGCTTTTCAGTGATGCTCCTGTCACCAACCCCAATAAACTCACTGGTTCACCAAGCTAGACGCGGTGGAATTGTTGGTCTCTCACTGGTGTCCCAAGTGGGGTGTCCTCGTTAGCATCAACTGCCAATTTCACACAGCCTAGAATCATATGAGAACAGAGTCTCAATTGAGGGACTGTCCAGATCAGACTGGCCTGTGGACACGTCTGTGGGGGAACAGTCTGGATTGTTCACTGATGCAGGAGGGCCCAGCCCACTGAGGGTGGCATCATTCCCTAGGCAGATGGTACTAGGTTGTATAAGAAAGTGAGGTGAACATGAGCCTTTGAGTGGGCCTGTAACATGCATTCCTCTATGGTTTCCCTCCAAGTTCCTGTTTAAGTTCCTGCCCTGACTTCCCTCAGTGATAAACCATGACCGAGAAGTATAAAGCAAATAAATCCTTTCCCTAAGTTGCCTTTAGCTAGAGTTTCATTGCCGCAACAGAGAGGGAACTGGACCATGGGGTGAGCACACGTCTGACTACATCTCCCCAGGAAGTCATGCAGCAACTCTCCTGTCCCCAGCCTGAGCTAACACCGCAGTCATCCTCCAGAGCCCTGCCCTTCCCTGGTCTCCTCACACGTCGCCTGCCCCACGTTGCCACTGTTGAATTTTTTAGTCTACTGCTATCTCTACCTTACAACACTGTATTCCTCCTTAGAGGGTCTCAGTACATTTTGTGTGCTTCTGGAATTTCTATAAATGGTGCAGAATTGTGTCTGTCCTACGAGTGGCTTTCTCTTACTCAACATTATTTTCTCCAAGAAACTCATTCAATGCCTGTGACTGGGCTGACTTCTAGTCATAATTCTAGACTATTCCATGGTGAGTGTAACTCATTCTTTTTCCTATGAGCATCTGGGTTGAGTCCAGCCCTGTCATCATAAACTGGGGGCAGTGCTGACCTCGGAGGGGCACTGTTTTCTGCTTGGCATTTGCAGCTGAAGGTGTCTGCAGCCCTTTGTGCCCCATCAGCAGGCCAGAATAGCCCAATCCCCAGAACTGCTCCAAACTGCCTTTCTTCCAAATGCCCACCTCACATGCTGAGACAGGTCCCCTACTCCCATCGCTAGAAATCTCACCACAAAACACCATCACATTTGTTAGTTCAAACAACAGCGATGCATACAAGGTGTCAGCAGGGCCACATTTTTCTGGAACCTGAAAGGAGAGCCTTTCCTGCCCCTCGGCTTGGGGAAGCTGCAGGTCTTCCTGAACGTCCGGCCGTGTCACTCCAGTCTCTTCCTCTGTTCCCTCGCAGCCTAGACCCTCTCCCCGTCTGTGTCCTCTCTCTTATAAAACTGAACCTCTGAATTTCCAGCTCACCCAACCCAGGATTTCCAATCTCTAGACTCTTGTTTATTTTATTTTTTGAGACAGGGTCTCATGTAGCCCAGGCTGACCTTAAACTTGCTAAATAGCTGAGGCTGGTCTTGAACACTTGATCCCTCCAGTTCCACCTCCCAAGCACTGAGATTTCAAGTGTACATCACCATGCTCAGCTCCATACAAATCTCTAATCACGTCTACCTATACATCTTCTTAATTAAGAAAATGGAGGGGGGGGTTCTTAATAAAGTCACATTTATAGGTTCCACGGATGGGAACATGGAACCCTTTTGGGAAATCACCATCTTGGTCAAGATCTTTACACAAACTGTTGCTAAAGACTTCCGAACATGTCTGCTATCTCCTCTCAGTGTCCTGTGGGCTCTAGCATCAATTTCCCTGGAAGTCTGTTTCCATCTCTGCTGGTCTCCTTTGCCTTGAATCCTAAATTCCCCACATGGCCTCTCCCCTAATGCTTCCCCCCACCTTTCCCAGCTGCCTGGGTTCCTCCTACCACCTTCCTCAAAGCCCATGACCTCTCCACGGCCCCTTCCTCGGCCATCACGTTCCTTCACACACAGACCCTGCCGGACAGGAGCTCTCAGGACAATAGGACACAAGAACTCAGGGTGGACTGGACCTTACTCACTTTCTCCTTCACAAGATTTAGCAAAAATATACTGCTTGTCACAGATCACGAAAAACAGAGTGAAGAGACGCTTCATTTGCAAAATGAAAGAAGATTCAAATATTCTTACTCTGAAAATTACTCAGGAAGAAACAAAATCAAGGCTCGTCCAGAACATGGTCAAGTCCACAGTCCTATGGCTTTAACAAAGGTTTTGGGGTTTTTTTTGTTTTTGTTTTTTAGGGGACTTATCTTTTTCTAATTGCATGAAACCTTTTCATGGACAGTAGAATCAGAACTAGATGAGGGATTGGGGAAATGGCTCTGAGATTAAAGTCTGCTTGATATGCAAGCAAGAGCCCCACAACCCTTGTAAATGCTGGGTGTGGCAGGGTATGGTGGCCCCTGTAATTCCAGCCTTGGAAGGCAGAATTCAGGATCCTAGAAGCAGGCTAGCTTGTGAGGTTAGCTGTATAGGCGAGCTCTGGGTTTGATAAAGGGAGCCTGGCTCAGTGAATACAGTAGAAGAGTGTCCCAGGATGAGTCCCGATATCAACATCAAGTCTCCGCATGCATGCGTGCATACATACACACCCAGACATGCTCTCCTATACACATGCATACACACATATGCACACCACATATAAAAATGGACAAAGAAGAAAGATATATCATCTTTTCACTTTAAAAATATGTACATATAACATACGAACTTAGATATCATAGGACTGAATCTCAAAACTGTCTGCTTTAAGCTAAAGCTCCCTCAGCCTGGAGCTACAGATAAGCTCCATGGTGGAATGCTTGTCCAGCATGTGTGACGCCTTAGGCTCCATCTCCAGCATCAAACCAAACAAAAGCCTGGGCCTTGACTGCTGCTCTTCATGGCACAGAAAGGCCGCCTCAGGCTGTGCCAGCCCCAAGTTCCTCCATTTTGTAAAGCAGCAGTGTCTACCCACGTTCCCCCATCTTATGAAGAACAGTGCTGCTGGGTGTGGTGGCACACACCTTCAATTCCAGCACTCAGGAAACAGACGTCTGTGAGATGGAGGCTAGCTTGGTCTACATAGTGAGTTCCAGGCCAGCTGGGGCATTTTATAAAGTAACAGTCCTGACCCAAGTACCTCCATTTCACAAAGCAACAGTGTTGACCCAAGTCCTTCCATCTTATAAAACAACAGTGCTAACCTGAGTCCTTCCCTCTTATTCAGCAGTAGTGCTGACCTGAGGCCTCCATTTTGAGTCCAAGGATCAAGATAGAATGACCCCACATCTTGTTTACACAAACAGCCACCATCTTTCAGCACACCAGGAGCTACAACCTGATCTGTGCCAATAAATAATGACACCCATGACTATACTGATCATCAGAAACCAGACACATGAGCTTCTCCTGCACTGCAGACGTGACCCCCTCACCTGGGTTATAAAGACGTAGTACCCAAGACACATGTGAGGTGCACTGACTGTCACACACCATGAGCTTTCACCATGAGAACCGCCACAAACAAGAGCCCCACTGCCTGTCCCCGGACTGCAGCTCCGTTTCTGCTGCCTCAACATACAGCCCACTTCACACCACCTCTGAAATCTGCCTGCCACGGGCCCTGCATCTTTCAGCTCTGCCCTGAACAGCTCTGTGCCTGGTGCCCGTAGAACTATCTGGTCCCTATGGAGACGTTTCCTTGCATCCATACCAGCTGTCTCCCCACAACTCTAGGATAGTATCTCTCTCTGATGTGTGAAGTCTATCATGTGACCTGAGAGTTAACATTAATCATTAAAATCAGAATAAAGGAATCTGTGATCGCCATCGGTCCTCAAAGCTGGAGGCGGCGGCACTCGGTGAGTGGAAAGGTCGTGAAGTTGATGTTGCTGGTGAATGTAGTCCTATTCGGTAAATTCTGACATTGCTGAAAGACACCAATGTGTCTGTCTATGTTTCTGACAGTGGACTCAGAGCACGTTCTAGTCTGCAAAATAAGCAGGTTGGACAAGGCCTTTTCCTAACTTGAAGAAATGCTCACAATGTAAACATGGCCATGCACACATGCATTTGTGCGCATAAGCACAGGTAAACACATCTTAAGATGACATTCCTTACTTTCCGCAGGGCAAAATTACAAAGTGAAAAGCTCACAGTCCCTTACCTAAGTGAGTTGAAGCTATGAGAGTACCCAGTCAGCCTGTCCCCGCCCCTCCCTGGAGCAGAGCCACTCAGGTCATTATTTGTACACATGGACTGTGTCGTGAAATATTTGCTAACAAGTAAATTACCAGAGCAGCTTGGCTGTTTCACCAAGTCTCTCAGAGAAGCTGAAATGTCTGAATAATAATTCGTTTCAAAGCTATTCTTTGCCCTTAAGAGCCTAAGAGGCCTGGTCCCCACAGACACCCTCCACAGGGGTCCTCATGGTCAGTTCTTTGAAGTTGTCACAGCCCAGCCCATTCACATTCCGGAAGCCCTGCTTCTGGAGTGTAAAGCCCCTTCCTTTCCTTAGTGGCTAAGCAGGGGAAGTGGACCCTCCCTCTGCCTCTTCACCTAGTCACCCTCACCCTCCCAGAGCTGTACTTCCTTCTGCACCTTTCTGGCCTGCCCTGCCCCACTGTGTGCCACAGGGGGCTAGGGCACAGCTCTTGACCGATTTCTAGGTCATCCCAAGAAGTGGCAACAAGATCATGAGCTAGCGCTCCCATTGACCAGTCCCTCCGTCATCACACCTCCTCCAGCACAGGTCCCTGGGAAGACAGCCTCCAGTGGGGGTGGGGGTGGAGGCCTCGGGGGCTAGATAGGGAAAAGTGTTTGCAGTGCTAAACTGTCCCGGGATGGGATGGTGACATTAGTCATCAGACCTTCCCGCCCTCATCTCAGCCCTAGGCTACTCTCTCCTCTGGCTCCCACATGCATATCCAGGCTCTGGGCCTCTCCACGCCTCCCTCCCACAAATGGCAAGCTGGCCTCAGTCTTGTTTCTGCTCTGCCATCTGCTCTGTCCTCTTCCTGTCCCCACAGTTGGCCAGGGAAGCCACCTGGCCAGTGTGGCATGACAGGACACCCATTTACAAACAGAAGGCTCTGCTGGCGAAGGGAACTTTGCTGGGGCACCATCTTGGGTCGAGTGGACCCTGCATGCTGGGTGAGGACTCTCTCTTCCCCCCAGTTACCTCGTCCTAAACTGAAGGCCTGAACTCAACTGGAGAAGAAAGGATCTTTCTAGTTCCTTGGGCATCTGTCTAACTACAACCCTCAATCCAGCAGTTAGACTGATCAGTGGGTCCGAGAAAGGCTCAGCTCTCTAAGTGAGGCCCTTCCCTTTGGTAGCTCCACTTGGGATCTTTCCGAAATCCTGTGACCCAGACATTTTCTCCGGCCAGCCCACTTCTTGGCACAGAGCACAACCAAGTTGCCATGTAGATTTCTTAGGAGGTTTGGAGATGACCATAAGGAATACAGGGCTCATCGAACTGCCCTCCCCTCTAGGCACCTTGCAGCTTCCTGGGACTCTGGAGATAGAGCTGAGCAGTGACTGAAGAATGCTGTTGGCAGGCACGGGGTGTCCTACTGCGAGGTCACTCCTAGCAATCTGTGGGGCTCCTGGAGTTCACACCACTGCTTCCAACCCACCCCTCTGAGTGTGATTCCAGTCAGTCACCTCCAGGCGCTTCAGCAGGGCCCAGAAACGTGGGCTTTTCTCTATCCATGGTCCCTGCACTGGCTCTGTGTGTGAACATACTTCTCCATAGCAAAGGTTACCTTGGCCCCAAGTGTGTATTTTCCATGGTTTTCCTAGTAGGGATGTTGGGTGGCCTGTAAACAGCCCCAGACCTCCATCAGCAGTAGCCAGTAGACTCCCCTCCTCCACACCACCCTGACCAGTGTGGCCATGTCTATGTTCCAAGCACAATTTTTAAAATTCGTGACTTATGATCCTTACAAGTCAAAATCTGTAATATTTAAATAAGGAGAAACTGGAGTTCATTACCCAAAAGAGAGAGGACTGTCAGGTTAGACGACATGGAAATCAGACTTCAGGAAGCTGGTCACGAGAACCAACCACCCAGCGCTCACGTTGTGGCATTTTGCTAGCAAGGCATGGGCTGCATTAACTACCTGTGGGTCATGGTTTTGGTTTTGTTTTTCTTTTGTGCTAGGTGCTGAACCCAGGGCCTATACACACTCCACAAATGCTCTGCCTGTTTCTTATCTGATCCCAGAGCTGGTACAGAGGACTGTGGGCATACCCACTGTACTCTATTCTAATGCATTCATAAATAAGGTCTGAGAGGCTGGCTCAATAGGGAGGGACCAGTGAGGCACAGGGTCTGGACCCCACCTGCTGAATATCTGCCAGCCCCTGCCTGTGCTCTAGGACAAGCTCTCCACCCCAGGAGCACCTGAGGCTCTGCAAATGGCTCTGTTGCTTACACTGATAGAAAGCAAGGCTTCTTCCGGTCAAGAGGGTTTAAAACGAGAAAACAAGTCTACGAGGTCGGAATGGTCTTCCTCTTCTGGCCCCTCTACTCATAGCACATCCTCTGAGGCAGGCAGCCCTCACTGTGAGCTTTCTGTCTTACCCATAGAGGAACTGGCAGGTAGGGATGGAGCTCACAGAACCCTCAGCTGGGTGCTTGGACATGTTTCACAAGTCAGAAGAAGGAACCCTGTCTTTTCCCCCTCCTTCCCAGGGGACACTGCAAACCAGCTCACAGAAGTTCACACAAGGGGAGCCAGAATTCATCTCTGAGATCAGTGAAATAAAAATAAAACTTGTGGGGTTGGGGATTTAGCTCAGTGGTAGAGTGCTTGCCTAGCAAGTACAAGGCCCTGGGTTCGGTCCTCAGCTCTGGGGGGGGCGGGGGACAAAAATAAAACTTAACAGTAACAATCACTGAGTCCAGGCACTGTGACCTGTGCTCAGCACCAAAGCCTGCTGTCTCCAGTACGTGCCTGAGGACAGTGAGCCGCAGCTCAGCCTGCTGGAAGGGAGGGGTTGAGAGGCTCCAGAGTTCACAGCATTTGGCTTGTCCTTCTCTGAGAAAACAGCAATCTGCCTCAATCTATCCACCCCCACCCCCATTCAGGGCCTTCTGGAGCCAGAGTTTTGTTTCAGCTGACACACAGGGGCTGCCTGGGCCTCTGTGAGTAAAGCCCTGTCCTCCCCAGCTCACCCTGACTCCAGGGGAACAGTGGGCAGGGACACCTCCTAACCCTGGATTTCAAGGACCAAGTGTCGCTCCCAAGTGGCCACTTGCTCCTCTCTCATCTGAATTGGCGCCTAACTTGGGGTTCCTGACCAGCAGCACCTGTATCACCTGGGTGATGCAAATTCCGAGCACCCCACACTCCATAATTCAGAAGCACTGGAAAAGCACACAGCCACCAGTCACCTATGCTCTCGGGCCCTTGAGACCACGCTGCCTCCAGGGGCCTCTCTTGGGGGCATGAAGGAATAGCACATCCCACAGACTGATCCATGGATCAGTTCCACACCATGTCTACTCTGAAGAGCTGTGGATGTGGGAGTGTGGGGCAACCAGAAAGCCAGTCAGACTAAAATGAATGCAACCTGGAGCCAGCAGGTCTGCTCCTCAGCGAGCTGCTCCTCTGGTCTGTTACTGCCCATGCAGGTTAGCATCACCATTTGGTTCTGAGATCCTGCTCCAACCAGGTGCATCCAACCACAGCCCAGGGTCCCATACAGTCAGGATAGCAATGGACGTGGCCCCAATACAAACTGGTAAGCTTCCTTAAAACATAATGAGCTGGGGTTTGTTTGTTGCAATTTTTAAAGCTTCAATCACGCACTTCTTAAGCATGAGTTTTGTAGATAACAATGTGGGTTTTTTGTTTTGTTTTGTTTTTTGACAGGGCTCCCTAGTCCCAACCTGCCTGGAACTCACTATGTGGAAGAGGCTGGCCTTGACCTCACAGAGATATCCCTGCCTCTGCCTTCTGAGGGCTGGGATTAAAGGTGTGTGCCACCATGCCTAGTGTGACAATGTGGCTTTGCCAACAGTATGGACACATGCTAGTGAGCTGCTTCGGGATCCCCTCCCAGGCACAGGTCTGAAAAGCTGCTTTTCCCTAAGGGAAGTGCAAAGATGTACAGTGGGAACGTGTGCCTCCAAAATTTCGCTCAGCTCTGACCCCCAAGTCCTGGAACTGGTCTGCACTCCTGCACTGTCCATGGCAGGCGGGTCTATAAAACAAGCACAGGGGCTGGCAGGCATGCGAACAGAGTGAGATTTCCTAGGGTCTCAACTCCCCCAGGGTCTCAACTCCCCCCTGAACCCTTCCACCTGTGGCTTGCTTGCTGCACCTAGATACCCTGACCAGCAGATGGATGACAGGCAGCCTGGGCTCAGCCAGCATCCTGAGAACCAGTTGCTCTAACTACAGGACATTCATACCAAGTACCTGTGAGAGTCAACAGAGAGATTTCCAGAAGCCCACACATTCCTTCATGGATCTAGAGTGCTGGGGCAGAGTGGTGGCTGAGACACCCATGCCAGCCAATTCCTTCTGCATCTACCCACAGCCTGATGCCCGCTTAACCCTGTGCCCTGTGCCCTGGGTCCTGTGGGTGGTGCTGAAGTCACACTGGCCATGTGTGAGTAAGCGAGGAATGTTCTGGTCTTGGTTGTTTGCTCTGCCCAGGTGTGGCTTGCAGGTATCACCTGGGCCAGCCTCCACCCCTTGACACCCCTCAGGCTCACCAGACCCAGGTTCACTGCTTCCTCCCCCCTGAGAGCAGGCAGGCAGCATGTCAATTGTCTCAAGGACATGGAATGGCTACAGCTCTAGGTGGTCACTGACTGTCTCATAGGAACCTGAAGATCAAACTGAAGGAACTTGGGAGCAAGCTGGGCCTTGTCTTGGGGTCCCTGTCATCAGCAGGGTCTCTGAACTCTAAGCTGTGGGTTTGTTTTTTTGTTTTGTTTTGTTTTTGAGAAGGAAGTGGTGCCTTACATGGGTGCTGGGGACAAAGCCTGGCAGGTGCTTTAACACTGCGCCATCACCAGCCTGCCACCTGGCCTCTTCTCCTACCTCACCCAACTCCCGACAGCCCAAGATGAGTACCTACAGGGGTTCTCAGCACCATAAGGGTACCTCCAGCAGCCAGGACCCAGTGCAGGGGGTAAAATGGTACCACGTACCCCCTTTTCTGGGTCTAATTGAGGGATGAGAAGCCTGGAAATCTCCAGGCATCCAGAAATTACCAGAAGAACCTTCTAGAACTTCAGTCCCTGACCAGATCCTTGACTCTGAAGAGCTCATTTGACCAAGGCTCGTTACTTGAGGGCCATGGACATCTGGAAGCTACACAGTGGGTTGGCGAGCTCTGGGGGGTGAGGGCTACATGGTGGCTGTCCAGGCTGAAGGGTGTTCTCTTCCAACACTGGAGACATGTTATGCACAGACAACAAAGGTAAGACATAGTCAGGGTGGGGCTGGATCCAGGGCTCTGGGGGCAGCAACCTGGTTCTCTCTGGGCTCTACCACATACAGACCTGTGACCCTGGCAGGTCCTGAACCCTTCTCTTCTCAGGAAGCAATAGTGAGGTTCACAGATAAGATGCACAGTGGAGGCTCTGAGGACGCATGGGTCGGGAAATGCTGAGCCAGCATCTGCTAACCACTGTTTCTTTTACTTCTAAAGCCTGACAGTGAGTGCCGCAGGCAAACTTTCTTTTAGAATTAATAAAGGGCTTTGGATCCATTTTATTGACTCTATTACTCTGGTTACGATGTCAGGTAAGAATTGTGAGTGCTGTTTATTTAATTCCACCTGTGGGAAACAGTGCTTGGGAGGTGTCAGGCTATTTGGAACAAGAGGATTACTGTGCTGTGACTCCCTTTTTAGGGGTGGTAAAGACTCACCCGGGTGTCCTGATGGCCAGCTGGCTGGAACAAGCTTTGTACTCTCGTCCCCAACTCCTATATCCCTCACACAGCCCTTTTCCTTGATTGGTGAGTTGGGTTAGACTTAAAACTATTTTATTAAGAAGAAAAAAAGAGAAGAAAACTCAAATGAAGTTCAGAGCGTAGTTTAATTCATCTTACCTTTTCTTTTTTTTTCAAAAAAAAAAAGACATGCATTTCATTTAAATCTGTAAGATTATAGAACTTGTGGCAAATATCTGCAAATCCAAGAGTAACTCTCATTTGTGGTCTGTCCTTCGGTGCTGAGGCTAGCTCATCACCAACACCAGCTCTGTGGCTGTGTCTACCCTGGGCTGCCAGGTGGAACAGTGGGTACAGCACTCTCCTATTTAGTCATGAAGATCCAGCCACAAGACAAAAATACACGGGGCAGATACAGTCTCACATCCTCCCAAGATGACCTATATTAACCTCTCTCGGGAGGCAAACTCTGAAGTGTATAGTTAGTTGCTCACTGAGCTCCATTTCAATGGTGGAAATTTCCACCCCTCCACTCACAAATATCGATGCTTAAATATAAATAGTCTCCAAGATGCAAAACTCATCATCCAGTGACCTGAAAGTTCTCAGAAACCCTCCCAAATGTTAACATGGCTGCGACCCATCCTGTCTGTACAGAACAGTGCCAGGTCTTAAAAAAGAGGCGCTTATCAACAGCTCTGAAATGGAGGCTTGTTTGGTTCCGATATCAGCCTCCAGGAAGAAACTAAGGTAAGTCTTAGAAAGGGACCAGCGAATCTCAGGGAAGAGTGTTACCACAGTTGTCAGGGGCAGAGCCTGGGCCCCGACAGCTAGGCTCTGCCATCACCTGTCCTCCATAGGCCAATTAAAGAGACAAAACAGTAGTTAAAATGCAAAGGGAGATTTACTCAATGTAGCCACATTGGGAAGAGCAAATAAAGGGGTTCAGTGACCAACCCCCAAGTCAACCTTCAGGGTCCTGACATGAGGTTTAGATTCAAATAGAAAGCAAAAGGTGCGAACCAAGCAGTCCTGGTCCACCATTGCCTTAGCTCCAGTCTCTCCTCCAAGGTGGTCTGACAATGTCTTTCCCAAAGTTCCTCCTCTGGTTGGCACTAAGCTTTGACTTTTTCCTTCTCTGGGCATGAGATTCCTAGGGAAATTCCACTTTCTTGGGGACTACTGTTTCAAGTCTGATAGCCAAAGGGAGGGCACAGGCATCTCCAGGAAGCTCATCAACTATTGACTCGGGGGGAGCAGAGAGCTCACAGTCCTGTACATGAGATGCCTGGCAAGGTAGCCCAAAGCTCCAAGCCACAGTGTCTCCGTCCCACAAAAGACAGTGCTAAGGAAACATTCCCATAGGGTTGGCTGGGCAGACTGTAGAAGTCACGAGCTAATCGATACCCAGCTGATGTCATCATCAGTCACAGGAGGAGGAAATATCCTTAAAGAAGTCATGCCTGCAAAAGCCAACACGTTAGTGACATTATATCCACAGTACGGACTGCCTTGACCATGCGTGTGCGCTCAGCCCCTTGATGGTCTCCACTGGGACCCTCTGAGATTTGCACCTTTACCGACTCCATTTGCCTCTGAAGAAACTGAAGCCCAAGGTCACAAGACTTCAAATGCAATTTGTCATGGGTGTTCTGGCAAAATGGGACGAATGTAAGGACCCCCTTTTGTCCAACAGACTTTTTTCCAGTGTGTTTTCATATTAGTAACAATGCGTTGACGTGTGTAGTAATGTAATACTGTAGACATCATAAATGCACACACTTCCTTCTTTTTGCAAAGTTTTCCACCCACCTCCCTGGCAAAAGCTCATGAAAACAGAAAGGGGGGTCACCATGTCACCCTAACTCCCCACCGTCCTTCTCCGGCTTGCTCTAGTTCACTGTCAGCTCCGAGAGTTTATACTTCAAAACTGTCATCTCTCTTGTAAGACGTTCACTCTACAACCACAAAATGAGCACGTTGTGCAGGTCAAGCAAGCCATGAAAACTCGCCAGGAAACGCAACAGAACCACAGCCCCTTTGCATTGGTCAGGGACCCGACAGACCGTATGATTGACAGTGTTTAATATCTCACAAGGCACCTAAATTAAGCCCAGAGGAACCAGTGTCTAGAGAAGCCTCTGGTCCCCAGCAAGGGCACATGTTACTGTCCACCACGTCCCAGGTCATCCAGATATCCAGATGGAAGAAATGGCATTCGTTGTAAGATTTGTGAGTACACAGAGCAGCCACAGATGCTACAGAATGCACACCTAGAGTTCGGCTGTTACGGGTCCTCTGTCACGCTCAGGATGGAAGTGACTCAGCCGAGCAGGGAAGCCCTCTGGGTTCCAACTGGCTTAGTTGATCGCAGAGCCAGTTTCAAAGGGAAATTCCAAGGTTCCCAAACTTGTCCTGGTTCTTTCCCAGGGCTGACCACCGTTTGATGGTTTTCCCCACACTGAACTTAAGCAAACAGGACCATTTTTAAGACTCACACACAGACCAACTGTATCTCCTGGAAAAATGGCAAGACCTGAATTCATGGGATCTCTGACTCTAAACAGCAGTCTAGAAGTCTCCCCATCTAACCGAGGCGACAAGGTCCCCCAAGCCAGAGTATGTCATCTCCGAACAAGCCAGCTCTCCCTGAGTTTAAACAAGAAACAACCCCGGGCATCAAAATATTCATCCAGTCCTGGGCCCACCACGTCTGCGTCTGCATCCTGATAGGAGAATTCTCAGCTGTCTGGATGCGTTTTGGACCTGGGAATGGAGACCATGACCCGAGCACAGGCTGAGCATCATCGGGACCACTGCAGCCGCCCGGTGCACAGCAGCATCCTCCCCTTCCCTTAGCAACAGCGCCCGCACACGCAGCCAATCGCTGCGCTCCCAGCTGCCTGGCCCGCGCCTCTGCCGCCGCCTGGAGGTTACTAGCGAGCGTTGACCGATAGTAACCCCGGCCCCGCTGTGGTGGTGGGCGGGCGGACACTGCGCACCGGCAGCAATGCGCACCTGCCCCGCCCGCACCTGAGCATGGAGGAGGCCGCCTGGCTGTTTCCTTGCGGTCAGTTCCCAGGAACTAGAAAAACCTGCAGGCAGCTTCCACCGAGCCTGTAGACAGATGCACATCTCAGCAAAGGGGCGGGTGCGTCCTGGCTGCCTGTGGGGTGTGTGCACAGAGAAAGGAGTTTCTACTCCGTATTCAAAGCTCCCTGAGGGGGGTCGCTCGGCCGGGGCCCTCCGTCCGGGATCCTGTAGATTGCAGTAGGCTGGATTTAACTATCTCTGGGAATGACCTTGTGTGTGGCCCCATATGGAAGACCAGCAGAGGTCCAGCCTGCCCCAGCCAGGCAGTTGGTGGGGTTCTGGACTCCGGGCAGAGGTCATAGCTGCCTACTAGAAACTAGAAAACCTGGAAGGAACTAGTAGGTGTCCCACAATGCTGGGACACCCGGGCACTTCTTTGCCCGTGCCCCAAAGAATTTTCCAGGGCATCCTTTGACAATCGGTAAAGAGGTCTGCCTCTCTCCTCCGCTGCCAACAAGAGTTTCTTTACCTCCTGAGCAAGAAAAGAAGATAGCTCATACTATGTGGGTCTGAGAGATGACAGGGAAGAGCCGCGAGAAGCTGTCTGTGAGAAAGGGCAGGTAAGAGCTGAGATGCAAGCAAGCTGTCTCCTGGATAAGACATAGGGTGTGCCTCCCCATGCCCCCCCAAGCATCAAATGAGACAGTGCAAAAGCCAACAGTAAACATAAGCTATTTTTAAATAAGCACTATTCTTTCTCTAAAATGGAGAGGAGAAGGCTGAGAAATCCCACAATTCCCATCAGCACAATGTTGGGACACCCAGGCCAGGGACTTTAGGGCAGAACCACCAGTTGCCATATGACAGTACACAGAACCAGTGACTCATGCTGTTCCTCCATCAAGCTTCACCCTTACTAGTTACAGAGAACAAGAACCTTCTGGCAGGGTGCCTGCCCCCCCCACACACACACACACAGAGGTGCGACCGTGGTGTATACTCTCAAAGCAAGTCTCAGATCTCATTTTCTCCAAGGGCCACCTGTTCCTCTCTTCTCGAGGCCGTCCACCTTGAGTTTTGGCACACTTTGTGAGGGTTTTGTCCCTGGTCAGGCACCCCCAATTTGTGCATCCATTTCAAGATGGTCTGTCCCACAGACTTCCAGAAAGCAGAACTTGGACCAACTAAGAAACCTTATTCAAGCACTGATTTTAGCTCACAAGTGTTTTCTAAGAATGAGCCTTGTGCAAGCACAGTGGTGCTGTCCAGGAGTTTCAGTTCCTGGTAGCTGAAGTGCTCAAACAGGCTGACCTGTGATGAGGGATGCTGCAGAAAGGGCTTGCCCCACAAGTGGGGGGTCAGACTAGGGCAGCCCCAAGGCCCCTGTTGGCTCCAGGATTTGGACTCTAAATATAGGTCTGGGCTGGACATTATCACAGCCTCGGGTTCCCTCTGGCATGTCTTTACTTTTGAATGCCATTAACTCCACAACTCAGAGGTGACTAATGGCACACAGCTGGCTTGGTGTGACATGAATCTATTGGCCGTGGGTTGTGTGAGATGAGCCAGGCAGGCACGTCCTTGACTCTAGAAGTTGTTGGTACACTTTCCTCACAGGAGCTAAAACACTGGCATCAGACTGTCACCTGTGGCTCTTTCTTGAACTAGGGAACTGGGCTTTAGGGAAGGACTTTGGTTTCAGAAGGTGAAGCTTTCCTCTGCACACTATGGATTTTATCAACATTCACCTCATAAAGAACGTGCCTTGTGACAAACACCCCACTTGTATGGTGTAGTCTTTCTAACTATATTTAATCTGATCCACATGGTTACCTCTGTTCCTTAAATAAGCAAATCTGTTGATTCTAGAACTGAACTCGAAAGGAGCAGGTGTGTGGTTACTAAACAATTTTTTCCTGCCAGTTTATAAACAAAAGAAACGGTTTCATGTTCAACAGACTGTCACCTGTGGCTCTTTCTGGAACTAGGGAACTGGGCTTTAGGGAAGGACTTTGGTTTCAGGAGGTGAAGTTTTCTGGATACAAGCCCATTTTGAAGTGCTAAATGCAAGCCCACAGGTACCCAGGATACGGGGGGTGGGGGGGGGAGCATGACAAGGATATGCCCTTGGAAAATTCAGCAGTGACACAAACACCCACAGAACACAGCCTGGAAAGATTCCCCCTGAAGAGGCCAGATGGGTCACAGACAGAGTCCCTCTAAGGGTGAGTGAGAAAGAGGCAATGTGCTCAAATAAATTGCCAGTCAAAGGGTTCAAGAAAAGAAGAACCAGGACCAGAATCATCAGAGCCTCTGACCCATGCTCAGAGGTGTTGTGCCTGACCACACAATGCTTTGGAGCCAGACACCTGATTCCATAGCTCAGCTGCGGATGGCTGGCTTCCTGCCTGGAGGCTCAAGGGAGAAGGTAAGCCAGGTGAGGAAGGGAGGTACCAACCCTGGGTGCTGGGGTGCTCTGTGAAATTAGCATGACCTCAGTACTCCTCTCCGCCATGTCTGCCCTGAGAATTGCCCATTCTCAACAGTCTCTCAAAGTCTACTTTTAGTATACAAAAGCAGTTCTTTATCACAAAGGTGCTAGAGAAAGTGGCCTGCCCATAGGCCCCCAGGAGTCACCACATATTGAGAACCCAAGAACTGGTCTCTGAGTTCACCAAGGCAACAAAGGGCCACTGGGATCTTCTTTGAAACAACTAAGCCCCAAGAAGTCTCTGCAAGTAGCCTGGAGCCACCGTGCTGCCTGGGATGATTAGTTGCAATCTTAAATAAAGCAAAGCAATGTGTTAAAAGCAATTTCCTTTTGGACCCAAAACAAAGCCACCTTAGTATAAGAGGTACCAAGGAGTTCAAAAGTAATCCTCTCATGGTAGGGGAGCATGAATCTCCCTTGAAACCTGAGCAACCCCACATCTGTCCTGGGGCTCCCTGAAGCCTCCCTTTTCCGGGATCCCCTTTCTAGCCCTGTTCTTGGGCATTTGGTTGAGGTCCAGGCTTCTTAATGGAATTCCTGAAATGGATTTATTAATCGCACATTCCACTCATTTTAGCCAGCCTGTAATGACAAGCCTTGTGAAACAGTTATGGAAATTAAGAGAAAGCAAACAATTTGAGAAGGGTGTTCAAAAGCATTTTATAGCAAACCAATACTCGTAATTGAACTTGTAGCTGCCCAGACTGCTTAATTCCTTCCTGCTGCCATGGCATGTGGTGATGTGGCCTGGCCTAGCTGAAGGACAGCAAGTAAAGACGGTGCGCCAAAGCCCCAGGTGTCCGCACGTTTGTTCCCAACCTCAACCTCATCGAATCTGCAGTTACATCTAAATTCTCTGAGAAATCTCATCAGTGAGGGAGAAAAGAATTCTGTCCCATCAGCCCCTTTCACTGGCAAGACAGAACAGCAGCATCCTTCCAGAAGGGGATGACTCACTAAGCCCTCCACATGCCCTTATAAATGGTGCATCCAAACAGGCCCATGAGAAGGGAAACACATCCAGCTGAACTGACTTCATTCATGGCAAGTTCCCCCTCGGGTCTAAGCACTTACAAGGTTCTTTGTGGGTAATTGATTTTGGTTTGGAATTCCACAGACCTGATTTCAAGTTGGTCTTCCCTACCGCTATGACCTTGGGATGGGTAGAGCGGAATCCCTCCAGAATCATCCCTGTGAGTCAAGCAAACTGATGAAGTGCTCTCAAGTAGCCGGTAACGCAGGAAACAATCATTCAGATGCACTTGGGGAGGGGACGGTATACAGCACCCATTCCATCTGTTACAGGTGACCAACCTCTCCTAGAGATGGACGACACGGCTGCCTGGGTGGCATAAACACTCATCACTGTCATCTTCTGGGAGTTTTGTCAAGTAGATCCTCTTTTCCCAGGGTCCTTAGCGATGCTTCCTTACAAGAAGGCCAAACGCATTTCCAGAGTCATACTCTGAGGGAAAGAATGGATGAGGCTGCTCCCGTCTGTCCCCTGCCACAGGTGCCCTGTGACGGCACTGAGGGTGAGATTGTTCCAAGTCATTTGTCCCATCAGCTCACACTACGTGAGTGTGCTCCTTGAGGGAGAGTAATTACCAGATCAGAAGCCGGTGGGATGCCCCTCGGGGTGCGTCTTTTCCTCCCGAGACCAGCTTCTTTCACAATTATATTCTCTACCAGGAATCTATTACATGATCTAGCTTTTCCTCCGAAGACATCATTAATCATATGGTGAAAACACAAGTACAATTGAAAACAGGAGATGTTTGGTTAGCCGCCACTGTTGGCTGTGGGCAGTCCCCAAGCTCAAAGGTTAGAGCGCCAGCCTGGCATCTCCCAAAGCGGCTACTGCCCACCCCTCACCCCTCCATTCCCTTTCCGCTAAGCAGGGCGAATTCTGCTTGATTTCTTTAAGATGACAGTGTAAGCATTTCTAGTGTTACTGCTGCCAGAAGGCAGCTTGGGGGGTGTTCCCTGTTGAGTGTGTGTGGTGGACCACATTCTGGGAGACCTCATGGGCGGAAGCAGCCTCCCTGGGATCTACAGAGTGGTCCAGCATCTCAGTGATGGATGAGAACCGCTGGGTCTGGGCACGGGCTCTGACTCAGCAAATCGCTTCTTGCCCCCAGTTGCCTAGGCCAGGTGCTCTCGAAACGCCTCACTCTTACAGGTGGGGACTCTTCCCCCCAGTAGTGCATGGCAGCCAGCCCCGAAGTGACCGTTACGGTCAGCTCAGAACATCAGGCTGAATTTTAAAGCCCAAAGCCAATCAGCTCGATACAGACAGCAAACTGATCAGGTGGCAGTATACGAGAAGTCGTCTCTGTGCTGAAGGTCACCTTGGAGCCATGCACAGAGGATGCCAGATCCAACATCACCACGGTGAAGAGGGAGAAATTCGGAGTGTGGTGGCATGTGGCCTCTCAGCTTTGACACTCACTGCTGGGGCCTGTTGGGTCACCAGCCGTGGAGAAATAAAAACAGAAAAGGACAGACCCACAAGGGGCACGAAGGGGACAGAGGTTGTAGACACTCAGGAGAAGAGGCAGGAGCGGGCATGGGGATGGGGTACAAGGAGACCCAGAGGGGTCGTGCTGTACCCAGCTAGTCCCTCCCTGACAGTTCGTCAAACCCTGGTCCAGGTTTGATGAATACTATATTCCCCATCCTTTATTGTAGTGGCTCTGAGCTGGGGAAATAGCATCGTCAAGTTCAGAGCCAGCGGAAGGTAGCACTCTGGAGCATGCTGGTGATGGGAGAGAAGTTAGAGGGGAGGGGTGTCCACAGTTCACGCCATTCAATGAGAACTCTGGGTGTCCCCGCTGTAGCCTGCAGCCTCCTGAGCCACTGAGCCACCCAGCCGCTCCCAGAGGCACCTGAGCCTCCAGGAAGAGCCCTGTTTCCCTGCTGGTGTGTGAACCTGACCCACATGGCTCCACCCTGGGCAAGGTCTGGCCACCATGTTGGGTGCACAGAGTGGGAAATCATGGCCCTGAACCCAGGCCAACCTCTCCCTAGATCAGGAGCATGAATAAGCCCCTTAGCCACTTCTAGCCAGTTTCTCCTCTACTCTGTTAGGAAAAGGTGGGTAATTCTTTCCATCTTTAGGTTCATACAGAAGTGATAAACCATCTCTATTCTGAATTGTGGGTCTTTGGAACAAGCAGAAGAACTAGGCACACAGGAGGGAGGGTGCCCAGAAATGCTGCTGCCGAGGAGGAGAAGGAAAGCCAAGGAGGAAGTCAGGCAGCAAAACCACACCCCACTGGCTGGGAAACCAACTAGAGCACACCAGACAAATCGTGTCTGTCATTCTCTCTATCTTTATCATCTCTGACTCATGGGCAAGTCCTGCAGGGCTGACTTCCGACTCCTCCCATGCCTGAACCCATGGAGGTTACTACAGGGCAAGTTGCCACCTGGTTGAACTTCCATGAGGGCCACTGAGAATGGACACTTGTGTCCCAGCCTTGCAAAGAATCCATCACTTGTTCACTGACTATGATGGTGAATGTGACCTGTTTACTACCCACAGAACATGGGGTGGGCACAGCACATAGCCGGCTGCACCTCCTGGACCTGGCTTTATGTGCTAGGTTTCAAGTCAAGATGCTGCCGGGGTGAGTTGGTTTATCTTGTCATCTTGATGGGATTTAGAATCACCATGGAAACAGATCTACCTGCCTGTCTGTGAGGGATTACCTAGATTAGATTCACTGAGGTGGGAAGATCCCCCCCTAAATGCGGATGGGTCCTGGACTGCATGAAAAAGAAAAGCTAGCTCAGCACCAGCGTTCATCTTTCTCTGCTTCCTGACTGCAGATGCTGTGAGCCGCTGCCTCAGGCTCGGCTACCCTACCTTCCCCACTACATGGGCTGCCTCCTAGAACTGTGACCCAGAACAAACCTTTCCTCCTTTGAGTTACTTCCATCAGGTATTTTGTTACAGTAATGTGGAAAGTAAGTAACACAGGGGTTTCAAACATCTGTACTTCTTCCTGGTAAGCCATGGTCACCCTCCAGCATGGGCTCTCACCCCCCACAATGGCACCTTGAAGGCCACACACAGCAGATCCACAGAAATGACTCTGTGCCTCTCCTGGTCTGCCACAATTCATCCACATCAACCACTGAGGCCCCTGCGGTACATTTCTCTGTAAAATCTTCCTTCTAGGTAAAAGGCTATATACCCTGCATTTCCAGCAGCCTCCACAGAATGGCCCCAATGCTGGGCCTGGTGCAGTTTCTTTCTTAACAAAACAGGCTGGCATCTGGAAACACAAGTATCAGATAACAGTGCAGCACAATTGGTCCTTGAGAGGGGACAGGACCTGTTCCTGGTTGTGCAAACACAGACATAATCACACAACAACCATTGGGCTCAGAGGTCCCAGCTATTGCCCTATCAAGTTTCCAAAATTTTGTTTACCACCAAAGCCAGACAATCGCACAGGCTTAGCTTCAGGAGGCAGAAAAACAAAGCAAAGAGAAGAGGGAAATGTGGAAAATAAAAACAGAGATTTGCTTCTTTCTTAAAAAGAAAAGAGTTGTGTTAATGTCTGAGAGTCTCCCCCAAATCAGAAGTGTCTAAGTTACTTTGGCTGTCCCCATTTCCAACGTGGTTCAGTGAGTTGACAGACACCAGATACTGCCTGGACTGCTCCCCAGTTTCCCACCTTCTAAAAGCAGATTCAGTCATGAAGGTGTAAGCACTCCAACCTCGGGAAGCCTACAACTAGCCTAGCATGTGGCAAGGTTCTGCATCACGGGGTACTCCAGGGAACCCCACCCCCGTCCTCCCATTTCTTCCATTTTTATGGGCACAGATCACCTTATAACAGGCTGGGTTTTCTTCTCTATATCCACCAACACCGCACATTGAAGAGTCATTCTAAGATCCTCAAATAAGAAGAATTGGTTCTCAGAGAAGCCACACCAGACTCCAGGCTGCTTTTGAATAAATGAGGCGTCTCTGTATGAATGAAAAACTATTCCATCTTTCAAAGACTGGCATAAACTAATAGCCTCCACTAGAAAGGACCCTCGGTCCACATTCTGGAAACAAACCAACTCTGACACCAGGCCACTCTGTGAAACTCCCTATCCAAACCCCCAAACTGGGAACCCAAGATGCTCCAAACTCTCAACTTTCTGAGTACCACACGTGGAAATTTCCATGTGACCTTCAGCTGTGTATGTCCTAATGTGTCCATGAAACCAAGATGAACTGTCATAATTCCATTTTAGTTCTAGCCTTGAGGTATCTCATTATGCACATGCAAATATTACAAAATCCAAAAAGTATCCATAGAAGAACTACTTCTGGTCCTAAACATTTCCAATAGTGGCTATCCAACCTGGTCAATATTGTGGAATTTAGAGCCATTGTAAACTCTGAGATTGCCTAATCCAACCTGTGCATTTCACGGGAGATAAGTCAGGCATAAAGCAATGACAGTAGCCAAGGTAGGACCGCACCAGAACAGAATCTCAACCTTTTCCGACCCTCAGACTCAGATTCTCCCCCAAACACCCCGTGGCTCCCTCACAGGCTCCGCCCAGATCAGCCACCAATGCCACAGACCCTCCCTACCTTTCTTCCTCCACCAGGGTCCCTCGGGAACGGAGTAGGAGAGGTCCTTGAATTCGATGTTCACAGCTGCCCTCCGAGGCAAGGATGAAAAGCGCTGGGCCTCTGTGAAGCTGTTGTCCACTTTCCTCAGGTGCCCGTTCAGCAGGTCCGTTTCAGCGTCGTCCACATTGCTGGACACGACCTCATCCACCGACACGCACACTGACTTGGGCTCCGTCATCGCCGCAGAGTAACTGCTGGCATTCTAGAAAATGAGGTGGAAGCAACAAGATGTGCTATGTGCCCCTTGGACAGAAAGAACACCAAGGCTTGCATTGGGCTCAGGGTCATGGGCTAGTCACAGCAATACCATCTACGCTGCCCGAGTGCCTCTGGCCACAGAGGGCAGGAAGGCCACCTGCTGGAATGTCTCAGCTAGCTATTACCTTTGCTTCTAATGAAATGATACCCAGGATAAGATGCGTCGACAGGTCTTATTTTGGAATTACAAAATCTAACCATAAGTGAATCACTTGCCTCTATAAAGAAGAGACTGGCCACCCGGAAAGCTTTCTATTCACTCATAAAAAGCTCAGCGGAAGGGCTGGAGAGGAAACTCGGGGGTTAAGAGCTGGTTGCTCTTGCCAGGGATCTTGGTTTGGTTCCCAGCGCCCAGATGGCAGCTAACAACTGTCTGTAACTCCAGTTCCAGGGGATCCAACACCCTCTTCTGGCCTCCCTGGGCACTGCACACCTGGGTGCACTTACATACATGGAGGCAAAATACTTGTACACGTAAAATAAATAAATAAACGAAAAATTAAAAACCCCAACAAAGACACATGAGGCTCCTAAGAAACCTAAAATTGAAAGCAGTCTGTTTAAAATCATCTACTCTAGTGCATGTCTTGTGTGATCTCTTAACAGCATCTCAGGAGCAGCAGTCCTAACTGAGCTGCTGGTCTGTGGGGCAGATCTTCACATTTTACAGCCACTTTCCAGATCCCTGTAGCTAGAACTCACTGTATCTTTGCAATAACACTGGAGGGTTGGAATGCTCCTTACTTATTTACTATTATACAGGGAAGGAAACTGAGGCGCAGACAGGTAAGGAATCTGTTCTGTGTGCCACAGCTAAGGGGGGAGCTCCACACGTGAGCCACAGAAACCCAGGGAGGCATTCCCTGCATCACAGGGCGGGCAGTAGCTAGCATTGCTAGGGCTAGAGATGGGGCCCTGGGCCTTGTGCACACTAGGCAAGCACTCCATGGCTGAGTTATAGCCTAAGCCCATAGCTTTAGCTTTTAAGCCTTCCATAAGGAATCAAATGCACTGTAGCGGATGGGCCAAGACCCAAAAGTATTTGTGCAAAGCAAGGGGTATGCTTTTCTAATGGCTTGGCAGCCCTGGCCCAATCAATATGCTTCAGGAATCTCAAAACACAGCAGAGCCCTGAGGGGGCAAATTATGCTGAAGTTTTTCTAGCTGTCTCCTGAAGCAAAGAGAATATCCCACAGTGCCAAAAACATGGGTCTTCTGTGGGCTCAGTCAGGCTGCTAATGTGCCTCATGGGGGGAGACTGCCCCTCACTACATCTGGTCACAACTGTCCCAGGACTGATCAGGCACTGCAGCTGTCCTCTGTTCTAGGGAGGAAACACATCCTGTTCCTTTTCCGTAAGTTTGCTAACTATTTCTTTAGCATTGGTTGCTATTTATTGTTGTTATTTCTTATCAAAAACACAAAATAAAAGCAGAATGTATTGTCCATAAAAAGTTCCACGAGGGTGTGGCTCTGTTGGTAGAATGCTTACCTAGTATGCACACATCCCTGGGTTTGATCACCAGCTCCACGTAAGCTTGGTGTAGTGACCGGCACTTGTAACCCCAGCCTTTGGGAGGTGGAGGAAGGAGGATCGGAAGTTCAACATCATTCTCAGCTACATAGCAAGTTCAAGGCCAGCCTGGAAAATGTGAGATTCTACTGCAAGGCAAAACAAGCGATCCAACGGAAATCTTTACAAGCCCAGCAATTCAAGTTCCCCCAGTGCCACTGTGGCATCTGCGAGTTCAAAGCATACTGCCTTGAACACAAATGGGAAAGGGGGAAGCAGGCCTTGGGACTCTAAATCTCTCAGTGGTAGAAACTGGAACTTTGTGCTTGAGATAAGAACATGTGAATATACAAATACATACGCTCCCTCATAGGCAGCTCCTACCTCTGAAAACCCTCACCAAATCAAATCTTACCATTGACTCTCCTAGCGCGCGTGAAAATGAAGATGCAGAGGGGAATTCCTGGAATCCAGCTTGGAGTGCAGCTGGTATAGACCATGCCCTGGCCAGTGCCAACACACATAGGTTCCCACATGCTCAGACTGGTACCTATGCTCGAGACATTGAGACCGGAGGATCCCAGTGAGGTGCTCCTCCACAGGTAGCCTCTGTGTCTACTTGTCAGGTGCCTTCTGCACTGCACCTCTTGAAGGGGTCACAGGACTCTGTCATAACAATGGCCCTGCAGGAACGTACCCATGCAAACCAGAGTCCACCCAGGAGGCACAGAGGCCTTGCCTCTGCTCATCACCTGCACTTAGGCTACGGCAATGACAGTGGAGAGGTCACAACCCTGTGGGCTCCAGAGGGGGTTTTTAGAGGTGGAGTGTTGAGGAAGAGAGCAAGGTGCCCGAGGCAGGGTCCTTAGCCCACCTTGCCATGTGGGCAGAAAGTCAGGACTGCTTGGCTCCAACCCTGGGCACATGGGAGTTGGCGATGTGGGCAGCCCTTCGCCCTCGTGGCCCCCTGACCTCCCCACCTCAGTTTCCAGCTACTGTGGATCATCTTTCCTCCCAGATGGCACCCACCACAGCTGTCTAACCTGAGGCTGAAACCTCCCTGCTGAAACCCACTGGAACAAGGGGATGAACAGTCATCTCCCATCTATCCACTGGTCCTAGCAGATATCAGACAGCAGGTCTACTGCTTCCCCCTGACTCCAAGCCTATCTAAGCACTCATCCATTTCCTTGATAAACTGAACACCAGTCGGCCAGACAAACAGACACGGCTTCTGGCCTCAGCAAGCACAAGTTTAAGACTGAGCCCAGGACAGAATGCAGCATTCACACCAGGTTGGGAGCAAAGGGCATGGAGACCCATCTGACACAGACCGGACCCTGGGGTGGGGGTTCAAAAGAGTCTGTCTGCAGAAATAGGCTCGGCTGAGATTAGCAAGGTGGGATAGAGGCAGGGGCTTGTGCACGGTGCTCCCTGCAGAGGAACTTGAGGTGCAAGGGCCTGGGTCTACAGCAGGAGAGTGGGACATTCAGAGAGGCCCTCAGCAGAATCAGCAGCTGGAATGTGGGTTGGGGTGCAGGGTGGGGAAGGTAGGCAGGAGGCAGGAGACTTTGACATAGTTGTGACTTGAGGGGCAAACTTTGGTAAGAGACTTGAGGGTCAGTGGGGAGCCAGGGAAGTACCCCAAGCCTGGAGTGGCAGGCTAAGGAGTTCAGAACGTAGCAGTCACCCTGCAGAGCTGGGGGTGGAAGAGCTTAATCGGCAGGTGGTAACGGGGTTGGAGAGGATGACACCAGCCAGTAGACCAAGCTGGGTGACTAAACTGAGTTGGGAGGGAGGGAGAAGCCAGAGTCAGCTACTTAGGATGTTAAGTATTTGAGAACACGTGTGTGGGTGCAAGGGCAGCAAGTGACTGTAAACAACAGTGACTAAGATTCAGTAACAACGTGCCCAGCACATCCAGCTTGCAGCCTATGGTCAGCTCTGGCAGTGAGAGGGAGGCTACCAGCTCCTGTTCAGAGGAGGGAAGGAAAGTAGGAAGGTCATCTGTCTGGCTCAGGACCCTCTTGATGAAGGGGTGGCCAGGCAGGGGTCCAGCTTCGTGGGGATTCCAAGTCTGAGTTGGTTTTCTCCTACCCACCATTTAAGAATTCCGTAGCTCACTATATGCAATGTGGGCTGCCTCAGAGTCATCTGTTAAAGGAGAATCCACAGCAAACAGGAACTCATGCAGCTTCTCTCCTCCCATCCCCCCTCAGCAATGAGTGCGAGCCCACCCTTCCTCCACCGGTGTCCAGTGGCCTCACCCAATTAACAAAATCACAGAAACCTGGGTGATGAGGCAGTGGCCTGTCACTCCAAAATAGACCAGCTCTCTGGAAACACATCCTCAGATAGAGCTGCCAGCTCTAAATGTAGGTTACCCTGAGCTCTGTCTCAGCCTCCTGGGCTCATTAAAAATAAAGCAAACACTGATTCCCTTCTGTTTTTCCCTCTTGATGTTCTGTTTCCTGTCTTGGACATTGCCCCCTCCCCTCACGGAATGTGCTGCCCAACAGAACAGATAGTAACTGCAGTGAGTTCCTTCCTGGGGGTTGCATGAGACGGGAGCCTGTTGGAACCAGTCCTGGGGTCTGTGCCTCAGAATGCACAGTGGCAGGGTGCCATGTGAACTGGGCATAGACGCTGGGCGTCAGGAGACACCTGTGCAGCAGGGGAAGGTTGGGAAAGACCAGCAAGCCCCATTCAGGCAACTGGGAGACCCCTTTCGTGGGAGGCAGGGTCAGACATGGGACTGTCTCTCAGCATCCTGGGGAACTACATGAGCGTTGGCCCGCAGTTCTCCCTCTACTTACTGGGTTTTCATGCTGTCATCTAGGGTGCCTGCCTAGATGGCACCTCAGGATGTCCTGGGGCATCAGAGAAAAACATGCTGACCCACAGTCACAACACCTGTCTGTAGGAAAGTAGCCCGGTGTCGTACCCTGAGCTACGCATGAAGGACAGGCCACACCTGACTGACCATGCACAATGCCACAAAGCTCCAAATGCCACCATCTATCGGGAGCACTTGCCTGCCCTGTGTCCCCACAACCTCAGAGGCCCTCCTGGGTGCTCTGCTCACCTTTCTGTGCTCCTTAGCACCAGCAGGACCCCAGGGCAGAGAAGAAACAGAATGGCTCAGGGTCCTGAGACTCAAGGACTCTTTGCTGTAACTAAGATAGTTTTTATGCTGTTGTTTGTTTGTTTTAATTTAAGCTTGTTTTGGTTTTGAGCCCATAGTACCTGGTATTCCCAGTTGGTTTCCCATCTTAGTGCCAATCAGGCCGACCTGACTTGGTTTCCAAGATCAGACAAGATCAGTGCATCCAGGATGGTATGGCCACACACAGACACTTTAAAATTTAAACAAAAATTCCAAGTTTCCAGGGAGAAAATGATTTTAAAATAAAACAAATTTCTCTGGAAAACAATGAGCTCAGCCATTAGGATGTCTGTGAACCCACAACAGAGCTCTGGGCTATATCAAACCATAACACAAAAAATTAGCATAAAAATCTGGAGCCTAAGTATTCTGATTCATTGATCCACATGTACAAGCCACCTGTGCAGTTCTAAAACAATTCCACATGCCCACCCACCTCCCCAAGATCTGAAAACGTCCTCCTCCTGCAACGAACATCAATAATCTTAATTTTACATTGCCAGCATAATTTAGGAACCCTCCAGTCGATGGATAAACACACAAGAATTCCCCCATGTTACTCAAGTCATCAACTAGGAAAAAAAGAAAACCAGGAAACAGTATCTTGAGGCAAGGAGTGTGACTCCCTGCCTCCGACGTTTCAGAAACCCCAACTCCAAAGATGGAAGCCAGCCTGGGGGGGCGGGGGTCTCCCTACCCGCCTCACCCCACCCCTACCAACCACAGCCTCCACGCATCTTTACCCCATCCTATCAGTTTACACTGAATCATTATATAATGACCTGGCTGGGCTCGGCATGTTCTACAGTAACCTGTTTGGAATCATAGGATGCAGTTGTCAGAGCAGAGCATGCGCACAAAACCGAGTGCTTTTTTTTCCCTCTCACGCTCGCTCTTGAGCTCAAGGCAAGAGGTAACTGTCGGTCAAATCCTGCTGGGCCCTGCAGACTTCGAATACAGGATGCTAAAAATGAAATAAAGGGGAGGGGTGGGGTGCTGTACACTGTGGCCTTGTAGCGTATGGAAAGGAACCCGCAGGAGAGTAACAGAGCCGGACCGCAAAGCAAGGGCCCATCAGGGTGGAATATGGAGGACTGGTAACTTGCACTCGGTTTAGGCGGGCATCAACCGCAATGTCCGGGTATTTGGCAGAGGTGCGTAGTAGGGCCAAGGGAGAGACCACCCAGCGGGTGGCCGGGCTGTGGTTATTTGGTTACACGTTCGCTTCTTCCCTGATGTACTAAGTAAACGCACAAGAGGAGACGCTTGACCACCACAGAGAACAGCTCTTCTGTCTAGCAATGAATCTGGCAGCACCCCGACTTTCCCCAGGACTGGTACCGGGGGGGTGACGGGGGGTAGGAGGTAAGATGCTCACACCCTGTCCCCCATTCTCTGTCTCCCTGGGGACTCCGTCACCCCCTCCACGAGTAGCTGTCCCCGGGCGGGGGGGGGAGCGCAGGAGAGCAAGGCTCGGTTTCTTGGGGAACATCTCCTTTTGTTCCCGACTGTGCCCAGCGCTCCCCAGGGTGGCTCAAGAAGACTCCGCCGCCAAGTGCAGGGGAGCGAGCCGGCAGGGAGATCCGACCTCCCTTTCCTCGGGCCCAGCCTGCAGCCCCTGCTCAGCGCGCTCCCAAGTCCCCAAGCCCCTCACCCAGAGGCGGACGCGGTCAAGGCCATTTGGTCCACTTGGGATGCGCGCTGCCCCGCACTCCTCCCTCTCTCCCTCCTCCGCCTCCGCTACACCGGCGCTGGGAGCATCCCGAGGCTCCAGGTGGCCGGGGCGGAGGTGATCGGAGCTGGGTACCTCTCCAGAACGCCCTAGGTCAGCGCCTGGAGGACCCGCGTGCCGGGCTCTGTGCTTCCTGCTCCCTTTGCAAAAGAAAACCAGCCGGGTGCGCGCGCAAAGGATGCGCTCACTCACCATGGCGGTGCCGACCGAGAAAGCGGCCATCAGACAGGCCATGCCCCGGGGGCGGAGGCGGCGGCGGCGGGGACGAGGCTGCGGGGACGAGGCTGCGGGGACGAGGCTGCGCTCGCTCCGGCTCTGGCGCTAAGCTCCGCGGGCTCCAGCGGCGCCCAGGCTCGGGCGCGCCCCGGCCCCGCCCCGGCACGGGATTGGCTGGCGCGGAGTGGGCGGGCCGCGGGCAGGTGCGCGTGCTCTTGTTTTGCTCCTGCGGGGCGGGGAAGGCTGGAGGATGCTGCGGGCTGGGTGTCTTCTGCGAGACCACTTGCTGGTGCAGGCCACGCCATCTGCTCCAATCTGGGCACCTCGCAGGGGCTGGGTCAGCGCGGCCCTGGGACGAACCCGTGGGACGCCCTACAAACTGTGGGGTGGGGTCCTCTCTTGGGGAACCGCTGCCTCCACACTTAGGGTGGCCTTAGGGAAGCGCAGGAGATGGGGAAGAAGGCCAAGGGTTTTCTCCTCTTGCCTTTGTTGAGCACCTGTTTTCTGGGTAGACAGTTCAGAACTAAAGAAGAGGGGAGAGAGGCCTGTAGGTCCCGCCCCATAGCTCCAGTGTGGGGTGAGCTCCACTTTAAGGCACCATGGGCTCCCATACAGGGAGCATATAGCGCTGCCGTGCGCAAGCGCAGGGTTAAGTGGGAGGTGAAGACACCCAAGCCTCCATCCCCCAAAAGAGCCATAGGGTGTCCAACGCACCTCTGTTCCTGTACCTGCGTCAGGAGCAGCATTCTGGCACACTCTAGTGTGGCCACAGACTGGAGTAGCAGATGATCTGACATCTACTGACACCCCTGTTAGATATGTGAGTCATATGTTGAGGGCCATCCATTGTCAGTTGTACCAGAAAAGGGGTCAGGGGAGAGGACATCACCCTCAGGTCCTTCACTGTGGTCAAGTCCCCCCCACTCCCCACATACCCTTCCCCACCCCCATCAAAGGAGGGAAAGCAGGACTGGGTTGAGTTTGGAAAGAACAGAGTAGTCTTCCTTGCTTGAGGGATTGAGCTTACATGATTTTTATTGGATGTGATGCAGGAAGTTGCTGTGTTTCTGGTGTCCCTATCTGGTGCCAGGCCCAGGGTTCTTTAAACATGCTAAATGGAAAGCTCTAGAAAGAGGATTTGAATTCACAGACCCTAAGGAGTGAGAAAGGTACCTGAAGCCTGGAGCTGCTGTCCACTCCCCCCACCCAACCCTCCCTCACTCCTGAGCCCACCACTGTCCCAGAGGCAGCCCAGATAGACAGGGGAGGAGACTGTGAGCATAGATGTGACCCAGGCAAAGGCTGTGACAACAGCGTGCCCAGTATCTGCCCAGTATCTACTCCCCCCACTTGCAGAAATGTGTTCAGAATTTTCTTCTAGAAATTTCTCTTTCTCAGCACCTTCTAACTCCCCCCTCATTCTATATCCTTTGATGCCTGTGTAGTTGACCAACCTTCCTACTCAGATATAAGCCAGTTAGCTTCAGGCCAAATGCAGCCTGGACACAGTAGTTGCTCAGGAGCTGGAGTTTGGATGCAATGCTTGCTGGAAATGACCAGGAAATGGTGCAGAGCCTGAGGAAGAAGCTAGAGAGGCCAGAAAGCCATGCACAGAGTGCATGGTATGGCTTGGGTCACTGGAAGAGTCACCCCAGTCATCCATATGTCCCTGGGCTACTGATCTTCTCCATTATGATAGAGCTTTCCACCTGCAGGAAAACGCCCAACTCTTCACTGATGACTTCCTGATAATGCCCAAACAGGGAGCGAGTGTAGAGCTGGACAGACTTGTGACAGTTGTATCAGGAAGTGTGGTTGCAAGTGACAGAAACCAACTTCAGCTGGCCTCCCAAGAGGACGGATTGTTTTCCCACAGTAGAAAGATTGAGGGTACTCTGGTTTCAGGCCTGCCACAGCCAAGGACGAGTCCTGTGATCTGAGGCCTACACACTTTGCTTTCTCCACAGATCTGCCTTCTCCGTGCTGGCTTCCCTCGGGGAGCAGAGAGAGCATCAAGCTCCCATCAGCTTCCCCATCCCATCAGTTGTGCCCAGTCACTAAACCCAAAGGTGCCTAATCCTGATAGGCTTCCTGGAGGAAACAAGAAGCTCAGTCCTAATGCACGCCACAGGAAGTTGTGGCCCAGGTGCTTCTGTACTGCTTGGAGACCTTCTGAGCACAAGTGTGGGTACCAGGCCAGCAAAGGGGGATACAAGGCAGCACTGTCCAGACCAACTACAGAATTTCTACCAAGACATGACCAGAGATGAGCCTCCTTGGCCTCGAGGACTTCCGGTGAGAAGCCACTTCTGTCTCAACATGAAGAGTTGTCGGTATTATTAAATACTGTCACTCCTTGGTATCATTGGGAAATTGGCTCCCCCACCCCCAACCAATGACAAAATCTATGGAAGTCTAAATCTCTTATATTCAGGGTGTGGTGTTTGCATCCAACCACTCATGTCCTCCCATGTACTTTCAACCATCTCTTACTTCTAACACCTAAAAAGATGCAGATGCCGTGTAAATAGTTGTATTATTTAGAGGAACGCTTCTTAGACTGCACGTCCAGACCCCATATGGGGTTGTATAACTGAACCTGGTGGCCATGAAGAATTTGACAACAGTAACAGGTTTCTGAATGCTCAGCACCCAAACTTTAATGCAAAATCAAATGCATAATGAACCCAAAGTGTTTCTGTCAGTGTCCACCCGTGTTGCATCCACAACCTCACTGGAGCCTTGGTTCCGAATACACAACACGTGCCCACTGTCACCCCTCACATCTACGAACCTGAAAGAGCTCAGGTTCCACGCTACTGTGTGTTATGCATTACACTGTTTTTCTTTTTTTTTTTTTTTTTAGCTCTATATACAAAGTTTTAAGCTCTTACAGAAGCATAGTGGTTTAATCATGGAAAACAAAGACTCTATTTTTCTATCACCACTCCTCAGCACTTATGATGGTTACTGTGCTGGACCGCTTTAGTGTCAACTTGACACACCTGGGTAGAGGAGCCTCAACGGGGGAATTTCCTTTACTGGATTGGCCTATGGCAATGTCTATGGGACATTTTCTTGATTGTTGTGTGATGTGGGAGGGCCCAGCCCCCTGTGGGTGGTACCACCCCTGGGAAGGTGGGCCTGTGTTGTATAAGAAAGCAGGCTGAGCAGGGGCCAGGGGAGCAAGCCAGTAAGCAGTGTTCCTCCTTGGCCTGTGCTCCAGCTCCTGTCTCCAGGTTCCTTCCCTGAGTTCCTACCTTGGGCTCCCTCAGTAATGACCCATGACCCAGGAGATGTAAGTTAAATAAATGCTTTCCTCTCCAAGTTGGTAGTGTTAAAGTGTTTTGTCACAGCAATGGAGAAACAAACTAGGACATGGGGGGTTGCCTTGATTACGTTGATTGATAAGGAAATACCATGCTCACTAGTGAGGGGCAGTATTGCCTTGGTTTAGGTCCTGGACTGGATAGGAATGGAGAAAGCCAGCTAAGTACTAGAAACCTGCATGCACTCATTTCTCTCCGCTTGTGCCTGTGGGTGTGCTGTACCGGCTGTTTTAAGTTCTGCCACCTTCTTTCCTGTGATGAAGGGCTGTAACCTGGAGTTGAGGCCTAAAATAAACCCTTTCTCCCTTGAGTTGCTTTTTTAAAAATATTTTATTTATTTATTTAATGTGTATGTGTGTATTGCCTGCATGTAGGTAAGTGCACCCATGTCGTGCAATGCCCGCAGAAGACAGAATAGGCTGTCGGATCCCCTGGAATTGGAGTTACTGACAGCTGTTAGCTGCCATGTGGGTGCTGGGATTCAAACCTGGGTCTTCTGCAAGAACAACCAGTGTTCTTAACTGCTGAGCCATCTCTCCAGCCCCTTGAGTTGCTTTTTGGCAGAGGATTTTATCACAGCAACAGAAGTGAAACCAGGACAGTGTGTGTCAGATTAGTCTACCTCCAGGTTGGATCAAGTGGGTAAAAAAGCACATCCATCTCTTTCGTGTACAAATTTGCTTTCATTTTTAATGAATGGTAAAATTTTACACTCAAAGATTGCTTTAAAATAAATTTATTTATGGTTTGTTATCAGGAACTGTTTGATTTGTATGCCTGTTTTATATACCCAGGGTTGAATAAAGATGTCTCAGGCAAAAAGAGGGGGAAGGTCATGAAAGCCAGGCATGATAGCTCATGCCTTTAATCCCAGCACTTGAGAGGCAGAAGCAGGCAGATCTCTGTGAGATCAAGACCAGCCTGGTCTACATATGAGCTGTAGGCCAGCTGGGGCTACAAGGAGACCCTGTCTGAAAAAAACTAAAACAGTAATAAATGGAAAAACTAAAGAAGCCCTAGATTAGAATATCGAGAAAAACAGTCATATGTGTTCAGTGTAGATAGATACATGTTTTTAACATTTTTGACCGAGGTGACTTGAATCCACAGATGCAGAACTCATAGACAGAGAACTGACTCTATGTCACCGGGAACAAGGCATCCCTGGGTCTGGCTCCCCATCACCTCAACCGCTACACATCTACACAGTCTGTTGGCTTGTCTGGCACCACAGGCCCCTGTAAGGCAGCAAAAGTGTGAGCCATCTGCCAGGCTTTTGTGCCTCCACCCAAACATCCATGGCTTCGGAGGACAGGCCTGTTCTCCTGCCCCTCTTTCTCTGGGTGCGCACTGGCTTCTCAGCACTCCCTGTGAAATGCGGCGGGGGGGGGCGGGGGTTTCCAATGGAAAAGCCTATTCAGTGTGTGCCTGACCAGGACAGAGTGGCTTGAATAGCCCTTTCCCGGATCGATCCGGGTGCTTGATCTGCTATCACATCTGTGTGGATGATGTGCAAGCAGCAACCAGCCAGGGGCTAGGGGCTTACTCCCCCCTGTGTCAGAAGTGTTCCAATGACTGTTCAGAGCCTGTCAGCCTCACATTTTTATCTGATAAATGTATTCCTACATTTTCTCACTCCATCTCTATGTCCAGTCTCCCTGGCAACCCCTTTGTTCCCTCCCTTGGTAATGATCATGTAATCCAGTCTGCCTAAATCACCAGTTCAACACTACAAGCCAAACCCTGTATCCATGACCAGGATGCTCTGCAGCAAATCACTGCCTTGATACCTGTGGCACTTACAGGTCAATGTGACCTGTGAACGTCCAGTGGCCAAGTGTGCACCTTATGCTCCAAATCTCCCTCAAAGGAATATCTGGTTTCTCCTTGCTGGTCAGGAAGCCACTGAGTTGGGAGGGAAGGAGAATGGGCCCCTCAGGTCTCTCATGTGAAAACTTTGCACTTAGTGCCCTGTGTGGTAGATGGATGCAATCAAGCCAGGCATCTAGGATCTAGCCACGTGGCTTTGACTTCCTGTTGAGCATCCTCAGGGGCCTGGCCAAAAGGTCATGCTGTCTTGGTCACTTGTATTGCCCCTTCCCTGGGTGGGCCCAGTGACAGGTCCGATATCCTTCCAGAGACATATTCAGGGACAGTCACTGACCAGCCAACAAGAGCTCCAGTGAATGTCCCCATGATGATAGCCTTCCTTGCAGTTCGATGGTGTGACTTTCAATGTTGATTCAGTGTCAGGTTCAGTGGGATGAGAGAAAACTGCCTCTGCCATCTTCCCAAAGCTATGCCAACCTCAGTATTTCATCCGACCCAAGGGACCAGGCTGCCTCAAAGCTGGGCAAAGGGCTGGTCATGGGGAGGTGTCTGCATGCTGGTTCGTACTTCACAAGCAAAGCTCTGACTTCCCCAGTCAGTTAAGACCAGAATCCGCTTGTCGTACCCACCACATACACCTAGAGAAATCCCTTGGTCCCCAGCACAGTGACAGGTAGCCAGAGAGTTGGGGCTGTGAGATGTGGGGAATGGAAGAGCTGGCACAGGGAAGGGAGGCAGAGATGGAAAGGTGGATTAGCTAGCCGTGTTTTCAGGAAAAGAAAAAAAAAGCAAACAAATAGTTCTTAAACCGAGGAAGAGGCGGGCTGCGTGCGCCCAACAGATTTTTTGTTGTTTCTTCTCAGTAGCCCAGAACCCCAAATAGCTGAGAAAGATCTGGGAAGAAGCGCCATCTAGGGAGGAGACAACCTTCCAAGAGGAAGATAGGACTCATGTCCCAGAGCCAGATACTGGAAACTGACCGGAGGCCTCCTTCCCTACATAATTAAAACCTGTTGTCCCCACGCTGAAAGGTCCCTGCTTGAAGTGTGCTGGTAGCCTATGGGTCGCTGTTTTTTAATTTTCCTCAGCATGTTCCCCGCTATCTCCAGGGACACACTCTGCCCAGAGCCAGTCAGTATCTCACAGCCTGAGCTCTGCTCCAGCTCTGCAGAGGGACAAGTCCAGGACGCCCTCGGGACTCCAGGGACTCCTGTGGTCGGTCCCCCAGAAGGTTTGTTTCTATTTGGGGGTTAACAAGCCAGATCCAATGTCCTCTTGCTTGTTCTAAGGGCAGAATCAAACTGAGAACAAAGAGAAGAAGGTGCCCGTCTCCCCGGGGATGCCTGAAAATTTGGGTGCAACTGAAGCCTCTCTAGACTGTTCCTATCCATTCACATCTAGGGTAAAATTCAGTTCAGAAATTAGGCTCAGTAAGAAATTAACAACAGTAAGTAATAATAACGTAGAACACAATTATAACTGTATACATCATGAAAGTTATGTGCATTTAACCATGTTCTCTTGAAAGGGTTAATGTCACCAGAACACCAGAACTCCTTGTGGCCACAAACATCAGTGATCGAGACAAGAATTGAATCTTTAAGTCGTGTTTTATTCAGAGAACCTGTATCTGGAAAAGCAGAGGATTACCACCTTGAATAACTGCCGTCCCTGCCATCTCCAGCCAGCAGCGGGGTCAGTCAGCCGTTGGAACTCAGGCTCACTACTCTGGTTCATGTGATCAGCAAAGTTTCTGAGACTTGTGATGTCTGTGCCTCTCTCCTTACCCAGGCCCGCTCTCTTTATTCTGTGGACGTCTAGGCTCAGTCACTTTGTGGAGTCATGCACCTACTTAGTGTCTGCTGGTAACAACCTTGTGCTTTCCCAGCCTGGAAGGTTAACTCAGAGTGTACAAGCCATTAGCACTTATAGGTGTTAAGCTGTTAATAACATGTACATGTCGGCATGGTACAGAATGCAAAAATGCCCCTCCCCTATCATTGGGACAAATAGTGTTTTCAGACCCCTAGGTACCTGTGCAGTAACAAAATGTCTGCTTTCACCATTAAAAAAAATCTTCTATTTATTCTTTGACAGTTTCATACATGCACACAGACCTTGATCCTATCCACCCTCAGCTTCCCTCCCTGCTTTTACCACAGTCTTCTTCAACACTGGCCAGTGTAATAAAGCAAGAAAAAGAAGATTGCAAAGGAAAACATGGAAGTCTTTGTCTTCAAATAGCATGAGTGTCTACACAAGGGAACTGCAAAGCAAGGTCCTATGATGTGAGATAAACACAAGATGAACGTATCATTATGATCTGAAGTGGACAGTGACGTTGAAGACAGCAGCGGAACGGAGCAGCGGCGGGTAAAACTACAAAGCAGGTGTGGGCCTCC
>NW_008332152.1:601767-607485 GCF_000622305.1 Nannospalax galili | reverse complement strand
AGACTGGACCAGGAGGAAGTATTTGCATCATATCCAACTAAGGGCTGGGATTGAGAATAAAACCCTTCTGAAACTTGACAGTAAGGAAAACAAGTCATCCCCATTACAAAACCCATACACAAACAGACATCTCACAGAAGTTAGGTGGATAGCAAACAGGCATCTGAAAAAGAATCCAGCCTCGTTAGCCGCTAGAGGAATGCACGTTAAAACATAATGAGCCAGAGCTCTGCACCTGTCCAAATGCTAAAACAAAAAATAGGGACAACACCAAGAGCAAACACAAGAGCTTCACAGCGGGTGTGGGGCTGTGAGGACCACATCACCCAGACTGCTGGAAACACGGCCCTGTGCAGCCACTCGGAAAGGCCTGGCTGTCTCTTAAACTCATGTAATTACCACTCAACCTAGCAATTGCACTCCAGAGAAATGAACAGCCATATACACAGAAAACCCTGGACACCTGTGTTTAAAGAAAGTGGGTCTGTAATAAGTGGAGGTTGAAAACAGTTCAGATGTCCTTCAAAGTGAATAGTTAAGCTCTGGTCCAGCCGAGGGGCAAGGAGTACTATGCAGCAGCAGATAGGAAAGGGATCTGCAAAACAAGACACAGCTGGGTGAGTCTTCAGAGACTTCCCAAGGTTCTCCCAGAAAAAGTTAATCCCCTGGGGCTAAATGCTGCAATCTTCTCGAAAGGAAGATGTTATGAAGGGGTTATATTGGGCTGGGGCCTAAGGAGGAGTAGGATCCACAGGGGGAGAAGGTGTGGCCACAAAGGCATGACAGCGGAATGCCTTCGGGGTGAAATGTTCTGTACCTAGGCTATTGTCAATGGCAATACCCAGGTTGTGACATATTACAGTTGTGCAAGATGTGAGCACCAGGGAAACCCGTACAAAGGCTACGTGGGCTGTCTTGGTGCTCTTTACCAAAACTGCACATGAACCTAAATAGTCTCAAATAGAATTTCAGTGTCTAAAAATGTCCCTGGACCGTCCCAAGGGAGGCTTGGACCTAACCTGGGGAAAATGGGGTGGGGGGACCTAGCCTGGGGGATGTGGACAGGGTGCAGGAGACCGGGAGAGGACAGGCTCCAGACAGTTCTGGGATAAGCAACGCCTGTCCACCTGTCTCCAGAGCCACCCAAGGATCCAAATCCACCACTCACTTAGACTGTGGATACTAGTTGGTAAGCTGAGTTTATCTGGTGGAGTACCTATGGTATCTGAAAAAAAAAAAAGCAGGATCTTACTGTGTAGTCCTGACTGACCTAGAACTCACTATGTAGACCAGGCTGGCCTTGAATTCACAGACATCTCCCCACTTCAGCCTCCCAAATGCTGAGATTAAAGGAGTACATCACACCTGGCTTGCCTAAGGTACCTTAAATGACAGCTTACCATGGCAGCTCCAGACAAGGAATATTGCTGCCCATTGGGAAAAGGGAGGTGGAGATGCCCTTGTTATTTCTCCTTTGAACGTTTGGTCGTTTAAGAGACTGCTATTCAATTTCCACACATTAATAAAATGATCATAGTCATTTATTAATAATAGCTGTTCACTTAGAGATTCATTTATGACTTGACTATGCTGTGCCTACATATGATTTTTAAAATTTATTCATCGTGCTCAGATTTGGTTTCTAGGATCTGTGGGTTGCTGTCTTTTATCAGTGTGACCAAACCAGCTTAGGAGAGGAAGGATTGATTTTGCCTCATGTTTTTTGGAGGCTTCCATCCAAGGTTGACTGGGTCCATTGCTTTGGGCCCAAGTAGAGTCAGGACACTGTGGTGGTGGGAATGTATGGCAGAAGCCACCCACCTCATGGAAGCCAGGAGAAGAATAGACACAGAGTGAGGCCCAGGACAAGACATAGCCCCTAAACAGGTTCCTGGCAACCTAATTCCTCCAAGAGGCTCATCTCTGAAGACTTCCACCACCTAACATCAAATTATGAATCCACTAGGGAATTAATTCACTAATTATTCAGAACGCCATAATCCAACCACCCGTCAATAACTAGCTTCCACAGCCAGGACCAAGCCTCCAACATACGAGCTTTCTTTGGGGACACCTCCAACTCGAACCATAGCAATAATACTTAGAAAGCCCTTGGCTGGGATTTCTTCAAACATTGCTCCTCTGTCTTCCCTCTCCCCTCCCTTCCCCCATCCTCTCTCCACCCCTGTCCCTTTTTTCTAGGATCACCACACCTGTACTACCATCCCTCGTGTCCTATGCATGCTCTGCGCTGGCTTACCCATGGTTTTCCAGTTATGATTAATTTTGGATACTTTCTGTTGATCAGTCTTAAGAGGTTCATATCCAGGTAAGTATTTGAACTTCTGGAATGTGTATTCAATATTTTTTTCAAACTTTTTCTTGTTGAAAGACTCTCTTTTTGCATCTTATCTAACTCTTCTTTTAAGTCTGGCTGCTAGCTCCATTCTCTGCTCCATCCTCAGTCTTCAAAAACACACACCTTTTCTTCTGGGCAAAGGGTAGGGCCTGTCACCCACTGCTGGGCCTGTCACCCACTGCTGGGCCTGTCACCCACTGCGTGCTGCTGCCTACACTGGTTTCATCTCCCTCTGGGCACTATTTCTCAGAGCTCTGTGACCGCATACCAGGAACCCAGCTGGTGGCTGCTAAATCCAAGGTCATTGACCTGTGACTCCAAGTCAAGTGATGTCCTTCCTTCCTCTCCTACAACCAATTTGGGAACTAATCTTTGGCAACACTGGTCTGTGCCTACAAGTCGCTTTCACCATTTTCCTTGAATCAGTTGTCCACAGGGAAGATCACCATCCACCCAATTATATCACATGAGTAAAAGTTCTTTATTTTTTAAAAAATGGCCTTAAATTGGCCTTGGTGGCAATTTACTCAAGGGAACCATAGTGTGCATTATAAACTCCAGGCTCTTAAAAACAAAGGTAGCATTACACACAGCACCGTGTGCTCCTGATAAACATACACGACGTCCATGTCAACTGAGACTCTGAAGGAGCCAGCCCTAGGGCTCAGGGCCTTTTATCTGCTGCCGAGGCAGGGTCTGGAGGGAGTCCTTAAAGGTTTGTGATTACTACAGGCAATCTTACATACACCCTCTGTGTGCAGGTGAACACAGAGGAATCCCTGGTCCTTTGGAAGATGCCGGGAGTTACTTAGTCTTTGTCTTGCAGAGCTCTAACTTAATGTGGTACAGATGCTTTCTACATCATTATACTGTTTCCTACCCTAAGCACAGGGAGGATTGAAGGAGCTGCCTGGGCTATGAGGTCACTGGGCATAAGTGAGGAAACCCAGAGCCAGTCAAGATGCAACCCTAGACCAGAGGCAGTGGGGGCTGTGCTGAGGGCCCTGGGGTGTGCCTGCTGATACTCACTGTCCCTGGAGCCCTTCTGGGCCTACATTACCCAGGTAACCTTACCCTCAAGCTGTGGTTTGACGGTGTCTCCCCCAAGTTCATGTGCTAGAAACATGGTCAAGAATATGACAGGTGGGACCTGTGACAGGTCTCAGGGCCACGTGGCCTCTGCCTTCCTGAATGGGTCAGTGACATTATTGCTGAAATGGTCTCCTGATGAAAAGCCAGGCCTGACCCTTCCCTCCCTCTCTCGGTGTGTTACAGTACAGTGGCCAGGTGTTCCCCACGTGCTGAACCTTGATCTGGGCTCCAGCCTCCAGAACAGTGAAAGAATACATTTCCGTAAAATGTTTCCCAGTCTCGGGTATTCTGTTATGGCAGCACAAAGCAGATCCAGATGCGGCACCAAGCCAGCCTTGCCCCTTCCTGCAGATCAGCACTTCATCATGCCCATACTGGCCTGTGTGGCCACAAGTGGCTCTCTCATCTGCCTTTCTCAAGCCAAGCTGTAGAGCCACTGCTCTCCGCAGCACTCCCGAAAGAAGCCTTGCTGGGGCAAGAGTGACAGCTCACCTGGCAGAGTAATTGCCTTGCAAGCACGAGGTCCTGAGTTCAAGTCCCCAGGACTCATGTAAGGTATGGTTGTGCCCCCCCCCGGGGGTCCTCTCCCCTCCAGCCAGCCTAGCCTCATGAGTGAGTTCAAGGCCACTGAGAGACCCTGCCCCAGAAAGCAAGATGGACAGCTCCCCAGGAAGGACACGGCACCTGCAGCCACATACATGTGCACTTCCACATATGTGAACAGGAAGTCATCCTGGTCTGTCTCTCTATCTGCACTTGCATGTGCATGCACAAATACGCACATGTATTTGAACACACATACAATATGTACATACACACAAACATACAAAGGAAAACTGTTGCATCTGTATGTACCACGCAGACTTGCTTTCTTAACCCTTCCCTAAGCAACACGGTGCAGAAACCATTGAAGCAGCCTTTGCATGTATTGAGTGTAATTAACCTAGAGACAACTTACAGCATACAGATGACCGTATGTAAGTTCTGTGGAACACTACATCGCTTTCTATAAGGGACTCGAACACCTTTGGATCTTGGCGTCCAGGGGGTTCCTGAAACCTACCCTGTGGAAGCTGAGGGCTGACGGCGCATAGGGAAACCTCACTAGGGTGGTGAAGCCATTCTGTTTTCACACAGAGGAACTGCAGGGCCACTGGGGACCAGACAGGCGAGTCCACGCCAGGCTCCCAGCTCCTGACTTTGCTCCTCAAAAGTTGCTGAAATTCACCGTATCATCAAAACACTCTCTTCAAAGAATTTGTCACAGAAACTCAAACTTCAAAACTGAATTTTAGATCTTTACAGAATGTGCTGGAACACTAGAGAAAGAGCCCTGAGTTGCTGTCATGGGAGCTTGGCACTCCTCAGGCCCTCTCACCCAGGCTCCGAACCCAGGATGCCTCTGCAGCCCACGAAGGCAGTACTGTTCGGTCTTACACCCATGGGCGAGGCCTCGCGTCTGTGCTGGAGCATCAGCCATCCCTATACAGGCCTGGAGCACCTCCGTGGGCGTTTTGTTTAGAATGCCACACACACTTTCCCATCGGGTGGGGGTTATGTTCCCAGGCCAGCCTGTAAAAGCCTGTTTTTGTTCCATTTGCAGACAGAATACATCATGTAACTCTTTGTGGTGTTGATCTGTGGAAGTCAGATGGACAGCTACAAACCACATTTGTGGGAAAAGATGTCAAATCCAGGCTTCTGGAGGAGAGGCCCAGGTGCCACCGCCACCCCAGCACAAGACTCTGGCAGCTGGGGCTCAGTCTTCCAAAGCCCACCTGCTCCAGGTGGAGTTTGGTGCATGGCTGACAAGACCCACCAACACCCAGAGGGTGGTCCAGAGATGAGGGCAGTTACAGTGCCAAGGTGCTGAGGTAGGGGGTGGACAGGTGAAAAGATTCAGGTCTCGGTCCAGGCCCCCAATGCATTTGAAGAACTTTGGTTAGTACTTGGTTAGCACTCATGTAGCTATGGGTGCTGTGTAAGTTTAAAACTGCCGCAGGGGCTGGAGAGCTGACTCGGTGATTAAGAGTACTGGCTGCTCCTGCGAGGACCAGGGTTCAGTTCCCAGCACCTACATGGTGGCTCCCAACCATCTGTAAGTCCAGTTCCAGGGGGTCTGATGTCCTCTTCTGTGGGTATTATACGCACATGATGCACATACATATATGCAGGCAAAACACTCATACACAGCCAGGTGTGGTGGCACACACCTTTAATCCCAGCACTCGGGAGGCAGAGGCAGACAGATCTCTGTGAGTTCGAGG
>NW_008332152.1:591852-601543 GCF_000622305.1 Nannospalax galili | reverse complement strand
AAATATTGGGCCAGCCTGGGTGGTGCACATCTTTAATGTCAGTGCTTGGGAGGCAGGGGCAGGCAGATCTCTGAGATCGAGGCCAGCCTGATCTACATAGCAAGTTCCAGGCTAGCTGGAGCTACAGGGAGACCTTGTCTCAAAAAGACCAAAATAATAATAATAATAATAATAATAATAAATAATAATAGTAAAAATTTAAAAACCCTCCACTGCAGAGATGGTGAAGAGAACCCACACAGAGCTGCTGGTCAGCACAGAGGCCCCCAGGAGAGAAGGCCACAAAGAGGACTGACTCATCCTGCATGCCCGTCTTATTCATCAGTAGGACTGTCATTCGAGCCAAATCCATACTCAACAAGACCTGGCATTTGTGATCAATTAGTGATGTCTGCCACAGGAATGGACGGGGCAGTGTGTTGGGTATTTGCAGTCCTAATGATACCCTCGCTAGGAAAGTTGGGATCTCCTGTGGTTTCAGAACTCCCCCCGGAAAGACATGCTCTTCTACGCAAGCAGACACCTGTGTCCTTTTCAGAGGCCATTGGAGAAGTCTCAGTTGTCACAGAGTCTATGATTGGGCACATAGATTTCAGTTTTTTTCTGTGCCCAATGATATGTACGCAGTGTCAGGGGTCAAAATAGTTATATTCTGAAGAAAAGGTCTTGCTCCCTGTCCGTGTTTAGGTGCTGCTTGGATTCACTGAAACCAGTGTGGAAAGTTGAGCTGCTTCTTTCAGCATCCAGAAAATCTCGGCCCCAGAGAACACGTGCAGCCACTGCAAACCCCACTGTAATCTCCAATGTAATTGGCCATACTCTGTGCTGGTGAGATACTGACAAATCATTGGAAAACATGTATGTATGCATGTATGTATTCACTATTTATTTATGACAGACTCTCGTGTGTCCAAGGCTGGTCTCAAACTCAACTATGTAGCTGAGGATGACCTTGAATTCGAGACTGTCCTGCCACACACCCTGAATGCTCGTGTTACAGGTTTGTACCACCGCGTTTGGTTCTGAGGCTGGAGAGATGGCTCAGCAGTTAAGAGCACTGGCTGTTCTTGCAGAGGACCCAGGTTCGATTCCCAGTATCCACAGGGTGGTTAACAACTGTATGCAATCGGCTTAACACTGAGACAGAGGACTAGATCTTCAAGGTCCACAGGCCTGTAACTGTCTCTCTGAAGACCTGCATGTGTGGAACATAAAACTTGACTAGGAAGAGGGATTCCTGACCTTGCACATGGCTCCCACTGAAACCCTCTTTCGTGCTTTTAATATTTAAAAACATCTTTTTGTCACTTCTTGGAGCTCAGTTCAGATGAGGAAATACCACACAGGAGGGAGGGCAGACGGCTGATGCAGAGACGGCTGGTGCAGGGATGGCTGGTGCAGGGATGGCTGGTGCAGGGATGGCTGGTGCAGGGATGGCTGGTGCAGGGATGGCTGGTGCAGGGATGGCTGGTGCAGGGATGGCTGGTGCAGGGATGGCTGGTGCAGGGATGGCTGGTGCAGGGATGGCTGGTGCAGGGATGGCTGGTGCAGGGATGGCTGGTGCAGGGATGGCTGGTGCAGGGATGGCTGGTGCAGGGATGGCTGGTGCAGGGATGGCTGGTGCAGGGATGGCTGGTGCAGGGATGGCTGGTGCAGGGATGGCTGGTGCAGGGATGGCTGGTGCAGGGATGGCTGGTGCAGGGATGGCTGGTGCAGGGATGGCTGGTGCAGGGACGGCTGGTGCAGGGATGGCTGGTGCAGGGATGGCTGGTGCAGGGATGGCTGGTGCAAGGATGGCTGCTGCCTTGCACATGGCTCCCACTGAAACCCTCTTTCATGCTTTTAATATTTAAAAACATCTTTTTGTCACTTCTTGGAGCTCAGTTCAGATGAGGAAATACCACACAGGAGGGAGGGCAGACGGCTGGTGCAGGGATGGCTGGTGCAGGGATGGCTGGTGCAGGGATGGCTGCTGCATAGATGGCTGGGTGCGTAGACAGATGGTTGCATAGACGGCTGGTGCATAGATGGCTGGATGCATAGACAGATGGTTGCATAGACAGCTGCTGCATAGATGGCTGGGTGCATAGACAGCTGCTGCATAGATGGCTGCTGCATAGACAGCTGCTGCATAGATGGCTGGGTGCATAGACGGCTGGTGCATAGATGGCTGGATGCATAGACAGATGGTTGCATAGACAGCTGGTGCATAGATGGCTGGGTGCATAGACAGCTGCTGCATAGACAGCTGCTGCATAGATGGCTGGGTGCATAGACAGCTGCTGCATAGATGGCTGGGTGCATAGACAGCTGCTGCATAGATGGCTGGGTGCATAGACAGCTGCTGCATAGACAGCTGCTGCATAGATGGCTGGGTGCATAGACAGCTGCTGCATAGATGGCTGGGTGCACAGACGGCTGGTGCATAGATGGCTGGTGCATAGATGGCTGGATACATAGACGGCTGGTGCATAGATGGCTGGGTGCATAGACAGATGGTTGCATAGACGGCTGGTGCATAGATGGCTGGATGCATAGACAGATGGTTGCATAGACAGCTGGTGCATAGATGGCTGGGTGCATAGACAGATGGTTGCACAGACGGCTGCTGCATAGATGGCTGGATGCATAGACAGATGGTTGCATAGATGGCTGGGTGCATAGATGGCTAGGTTCATAGACGCCTGTTACATAGATGGCTGGGTGCATAGACAGCTGCTGCATAGATGGCTGGGTGCATAGACAGATGGTTGCACAGACGGCTGGTGCATAGATGGCTAGGTGCAGAGGTGGATGGGTAGATGGAAGAGGAGGATGCTTAGCCGAAGTCCTTCTTGCTGGCCTTATCTGACTTCCTTTCCAAGTTTCAGTCCTCAGCAGCAGCCACAGCCCCTGCTGGGTACGGGAAGCTTGTGGGTTTGCTCAGCATTCAAGAGTCCCTTCTAACCAACAAGTGTGGGATGGCGCAGCCAATGACGTGCACGCTCAGGTTAAAGCACTGGTTTCTTTGGTCTTGTTGCTGGGGTTCCTGGCAATGCTTCTCTTCCTGTTAAGGTGAAAGAGGCCAGGGGTCCCCACCTCCATGAAAGCTGGTCATGGGAGTGCATTCCTACAATGGTGTTTTCTGTGTTAGGTGGAGGGGTGGAGGATCCCCTCCCCTCCAACTGCTTTCACAGTGAGCAGCTGCTGAGTGCAAACTAGGGGTGGAAGGCGCTGGATGGGGCAGTGTGCCCTGGCAGGCCAGCCATCCTTTGTCCTCACTGGCCTTAGAAAGGAAAATATGAATACAGGCTTCAGGCTTCAGGTCTCCCGCTGTGACCGTCTTGTTTACAAACAGGATCTGTAACCAGACTTTATCAGTCAACACTTCTCCCAAGCAGAGGATGTCTATTAACTCTCTACGTGATTGAAACTCACCCTTACTTCTCTCCTCCTTACCCGATGCTGGGCCCTTTGCTCCAGGGTGCTCTGAACAGTGGAGTTATTTAGAGTCGCCACCTGTCCAGTTGTTAGCCACCGTGTGAGTGCTAGGAACCGAGCCTGGGTCCTCTGCAAGAGCAGTGAGCGGCCGTAAATGCTAAGCCATCTCTCCAGACCCAAGGGATTCTTAGTAGTCAGATTCAAGCTTCTCAAGTTCAACTTGGAGACGTAAGGCACATGTGTGAGCTGCAACTGGGGCCCACTTGTAGGGGTCCCCTCTCCTCTGACGTACCCCCACTTCTTTTAGACCCTGTGGTAATTTGAATGAAACTGTTCCCCATGAACTCCAAGTATTCGGACATTTTGTTCCCAGTTGGTGGCACTGTTTGGGGAGGTTTTAGAACGTGTGGCCATGCTGGAGGAAGCAGGTCACTGGGGATGGGCTTAGGGAATTCTTAAGCCTTACTGGACCCCAGTTGCTCTCTGCTTCCTGTTCCTGCTTCAAGATGTGATCGCACTTAGCTTCTGCTCCTGCTCCGGCTGCCTCCTGCTGCCATGCCTCCCTGCCGTGATGGACTCTTAATTCCCCTGGAACCATAAACTCAAACTCTTCCTTTTATAAGTTCCCCAAAAGAACAATGAGCAGTTTCTTTCTTGCCTGAGAGCTGGAAATTCCCTTGGATCTGCCAGCAAACTTGTCCCCACCTGAGGCCAGGGATGCCAGAACTATCTATGCAAAGATGTCTCTGGTTCCACCAAAGCTAGAGGCCAGGGGTGACAATAAGGGTCTGGTTTTCCCTTATTTCTCTTTTTCCTGAAGTTACATCCTGTTCATGGAACACATGCGGAAGACGTGACCAGAACCTCCAGGAACCTGGACACCTGGAATGAGAACTGGACTGACTGACCATCTTAACCCCCACCCCCACTTCCCCTTCTCCCTCCACTAAACCCTTATTAACTCCTGGGGCATGAGACTTGGGAAGCCCACTCCTGGGGACGCTCCCGCTATATAGAAGCTCTGCCTTCTCTAGCCCAAGCTCCCTATAATGAAATAGTCCTTTCTAAAAAGGACTCACCCTCTGTGGTCTGTGAATTTTATTCTTTGAACTCACAGACAAGAACCTGAAAGCCTCTGACTTGAGGTGGCTTTGGTGGCCGTTGAGTTTCCAGGACCCTAGGCTCTCAAGCTAAGCACGACAGAGCCAAGAAAGGATCTGTCACTCTCAAAGACGCCCCATGGTCCCGCATCACCTCTCAGGGAACAGTGGAGCCCTCCTGGACCAAGGCCCTTTCTGAGGTCTCAGGAAGAATTGAGGAACATGTCATTGGACAAGGAGAAGAGGTGATCCATGTCAACATGTGACACAGGTCATAGCTGATGCCTGCTCCTCCTGTAGGGTCTCCTCGTGGAACTTGAGGGAAGGGCAGCTTGACTCTCTGTGACCGCTCAGAGAGGTGCAAGAGATGATGACTTCAAGGAAGTGTCAAACAGAAAGAAACCAGAGTCTAAAGATTTGGAAAATTCCCAGCCTCTCCATACTGCAAACAGTGCAGGGAAAGCCTGTTGGGAAGGGGACATTGCAGGTGAGGCCGCCAAGCCGTGAGGACTGAATGTCTGTTCTTAAAGTCATCCAGTTGGTGGTGGTTGTTAGTGAAACTAAGCTGATATCTTTACACAGCTTTCTCTTTCATCATAAAACAGAAGCAATTGTGTGCGTGTGTGCGTGCGTGTGTGCGTGTGTGTGTGTGTGTGTGTGTGTGTGTGTGTGTGTGTGTGTGTAGCGGGGGAGACTGTGTGACTTATTTAAGGTAGTTTCTGACTTTTAAATTAACATGGGGTCACGCCAGCCATGTTATCTTTCATTTGACATGAAAACACTCCGTGGTATATTTACAGTTTTCACCATCATTTTATCAGTCACCTAATCCCCCGTCAAATTGGCTGTTACCTTGTGTGACAGCGTGGAGTTTGCTGCCATTTTTTTTCTGATACAATCCCAGCTTTGTTTTCTCTTTGGCTTAGAAAGGGTCGGTGACTTCTTGTTGGCTCCCTACCAGCCTTTCCTTAACTCGGTTAACTCTCACATTTGAAACAGTTTGGATTTCTGTGTGTCTTCCCTAATTTTTTCATTGCGTGCTATAAAATGTCTGACAACAACAACTTCAAGGAGGAAGGGTTTATTTGACTCACAGTCTGTCGTGTTGGGGAAGGCACAGCAGAGGACTGCGAGGCGGCTGATCGCACTGCGTCCGCAGTCAGGAGCAGAGAGATGAGTGCTGGTGCTCAGCTCGCTTTCTCCTTCTAATTCAGTCCAGACCTCCAGTGCAGGGAATGGCACCACCTCATTTAGGGTGGGTCTGCCCACTTCCACCAACCCAGTCTAGAAGCTCCCTCAGAGCCTTATCCCTAGATGATTCTAGATCCTGACAAGGTGACAGTTAACCACAATTTGTTTTTGAATGCTCACTTCGTTGTGCTTGGCTTAACCAAACTTCCGAAACCCCTTTAATGGAGAACTGGAAGCACCAGTTATGGTTTGAGTAGGAGACACCCCCCCCTTCCCCAGCTCTACATTCAGGACTGGGTCCCTAAGTGATGACAGTATTTGGGGAAGTTTCTGGAAACTTTAGGAAGTGGGACCTACCTGCCACTAGGGGAAGATATTTGGAGGTATCTTTATCCAGATTCCCTGTTCTCTCTCTCTCCTCTTTCTCTCTCCTTCCTGTCTACCTGAGGTAAAGAATTTCTTCCACTCCCCATCCCTGCCACCTGATGTTTTACCCGAGCACACAGGGCCAATCAACCCTGGATAGAAGCTTCTGAAATCAGGAACCAAAATAAAGAAATCTCCCCTTAAAGTTGTTCTGTCTTGATAGAAAGATGGCTCAGCAGTTAAAGAGTGTTGACTGCTCTTGCAGAAGACCCAGGTTCAGTTCCCAGCACCCACAAGGCAGCTAATAACCATCCGTAACTTCAATTCCAGGGGATCCAATGCTCTCTTCTGGCCTCCATGGGCATTGCGTGCACATGATGCACTTAAATGCATGCAAGGAAAACATCACACACACAAAAAAGATTTTAAAAAATGCATATTTTTTAAAGCTGGTCTGTCAGATAATTTGGTCACAGAAATGTAAATGTTAATACAGCATTTCTGTAAGACAGCACAAATACAGACAGTCATGTTTCCCCAAATGCCTGTTGGAGCCATAAATCCCAATGAGTTAGCATTTGATGGGGGCCTTTGGGAGGCGACTGAGCCTCCAGCTACCACCATGACAAGATGAAGAAGGAGGGGTATCTTCACTGAAGCTTCCTCAGCCCAGAGCCAACCGTCTATCACAGGGCCATGAGGTGCCTATCAGAGCCCAGGACCTGTGGAGTTTGTCAGTCTCCTGGGTGTAGACTCTGCCCGCTGTGACCATGGCAGCACTAAGCCCGGCCTCAGGAGCTGTATCCCATCAGCCCCACCCCATTCTCCCCAACCCAGGCCTGGCTAGCAAACGCACTGCAAACTGTGGCGGAGCGATGAGGAGGCTGTGAGCTTTGGTACCTGTTACCTTTACTTCAGAATCTGGAGGAATGAAGAGGTCTAAGAACCGGCTGGTGGAAGCCAGTCCCAGCCCATGAGAGCTGGTGTCTCCCCGCATCCCCACCAGCACAATGAGCATCACCGCACATGGAGGCTTCTGGAACAGGGGCAGCCTACCCAAGGGCCCTTTGCTACTGGACACCAACACCACTCATGACTCTAAACATACTGTTTTCATCACTTCTAGATGTTACCAGCTTTTTTTTAAATGATGAGGCCACATTTTCCAGTTACATGTTAACTTAGGGAGCTCCCCTTCACTTTTCTGGACATGCCTACATGCACAACACATAACACACACAGACACCACATAACACATCACACATACATACACACACATTATACCATATACACGCATACACACACATACATCATATATACACATTACACCACATATACCACATAACACACATCACACATACATCATACACACAAATATACATCATACACATATACCACATAATACACATCACACATACATCATACACATATATATACATCATACACATACCACATAATACACATCACACATACATCATACACACACATTACACCACACATACACACATACCACATAATACACATCACACATACATCATACACACATATACATCATACACACACACCACATAACATACATCACACATACATCATACACACATATACATCATACACACACACCACATAACATACATCACACATACATCATACACACATATACATCATACACACACACCACATAACATACATCACACATACATCATACACACATATACATCATACACACACACCACATAACATACATCACACATACATCATACACACATATACATCATACACACACACCACATAACACACATCACACATACATCATACACACATATACATCATACACACATACCACATAACACACATCACACATACATCATACACACACCACATAATACACATCACACATACATCATACACACACATTACACCACACATACACACATACCACATAATACACATCACACATACATCATACACGCACATTACACCACACACACTACAACACACATCATACGTACATCATACACACACACATACATCATATACAAGATACATCATACACACACCACATAACACACATCACACATACATCATACACACATCACATAACACACATCACACTCATACATCATACACACATATACATCATACACACACACCACATAACACACATCACACATACATCATACACACATCACATAACACACATCACACATACATCATACACACACATATACATCATACACACACCACATAACACACATCACACATACATCATACACACACACATCATACACACACATTACCCCAGACATACACACACACACACACACATACGCACCCCTTTCTTCTAATAGCCATCTACTGTGGCTTATTTATTTGCCAGGCGCGTTCATGAACCAGAGTTTAGATAAAGTTTTTCCTGCTGCTGTGTTGCGCTGCTGTGGCCTGTTCCTGTGCTGTGGGGTCACATGACAGTGAAGACCGTGCTGAGCTGCCAGCACAGGCCTGGTTCTAATCCCTCGATGACCCACGTGTGACCTTGGGACAGCGTTCATTTCCCTCTGTCTCTTCAGTTACAGGAAGGTTGGAATTTCCGAACAGGATGGTGTAGAACCAAAACTTAAAGTCCAGAATGAGCGATCCGGAGCCAAAGCCAGGTGGGAACTTTAGGGCCAAGGCAGAACACAGAGGTGCAGAGCACCAGCCACCAGCTCAGGGCTTGGAGAAGACACAGTCAGGTGTGAGGTGGGACAGAGCCCAAACAGGGCAGGATAAGGCTGGCCCAGCTGGCAAGGCAGCTGGGGGAAAGCCGCCAGATCTGCTGGGCCAGAGCGTCTGGGTCCTGGACCCTGCGGGCCTCGAGGGCCCTAACTGCAAAATTTTTTAATTATCAAGGGCAATCCTCAGACCTTTGTGCGGCTGTCAGAACCAATAAGCAAAGTCTTCAAAAGAGCGCTTGGAAAATTAAAATGCTCTGCTAGATGCCGTTAGGAAAGGACAGTAGGGAGTGAGAGGGGCCGCCAGGCCACCGGTGCACAGCTATCGGGGACATGTGCTTCTCACAGAAGTGAGTCACTTCTAAAGGCAATGAACAGAAGACCAACACCTTAAAGTGGGTTCTCTGTACAGACTACTTGAATAGGCAAGTGTCTAACCAGCTTGATCTAGGAGAAGAGAGAAACAAGGGAGAGAGAGGAAGAGAGAGAGAGAGAATTATGATTAACAAGAATAGAGTGAGAATTCAGTAACAATTTCCAGAGCTAAGATGCTTCTCTTTCAAAATTGGCTGTCAATTTTTAGGTTTACAGTTGAATTGATACAGTTATACAATATTGTACTCCATATAAACCCTATAAGACATAAAATTAAATGATGTTTTAAACTTTAAAAACGATGTCCACTTCGTTGTCAAAACACACAGTTTCATCCAGAAAAATTCATTCCAAGGCTCTTGACATTGAGACGTTTTCACATGCATTTCATGCATTTCTAATCTCTATATACATGACTATCACTGGTCACAGTCACCCACCTTCTGAGCTCCTCGGCATCTGAGCATGAATACAAACTCCTCAGGTAGACAGCCTTCCTCTCCCACTAGAGCCTCCATACTCTGCTAT
>NW_008332152.1:590360-591374 GCF_000622305.1 Nannospalax galili | reverse complement strand
ATACAGTTATTAAATAAATAATTAAAAATAAATAAATAAAGGAAACCTGGGAATCTCCTGGAAGTGTGAGGGAAGAATCCCGAAGGCCCTACTGCTAGAAACTTCCGCTAAAAAAGAACCCCACCCTTCTGCTTCCGGTGACGCCTAGACGCGTGCAGGAGGCCATAGCATCCCTCACACCCAACCTGTGGGACCTTCCTGCAGAGAAGGCCTCGCAATCGCAGTGCTTCAGTTCTCAGGGCCGGGATCTGAAACAATGGGTGGTGACCATGGCGGAAACTTAAGAGCAAAAAAAAAAAGAAGAGTAGAGTGAGAATTAAAACACTGAAGAGGTACTTAGCAATGGATGAAATGAGTACTCCTAAGGAAAGTAACACTTGGTGGCTGGATGTGGCTCAGTTGGTAGAGTGCTCACCTAGCATGCATGAGGCCCTGGGTTCCATCCCCAGCACTGCATTCACTGAGTGTGGTCTTACACACCTGTCATCCAGCACCCACTAGGCAGAGACAGAGGGTCAGAAGTTCTAGGTCATCAGCTATGCTGGGCTACTTGAGACCCTGTCAGAGGAAGCAAATCATGGTGGGAGGGCATGGTGAAACCCTCCATCTCCCTGGGACCATGCAAAGAAATGCTGGGGAAGAGCTGTCTTCCTTTCAAGGTCACGTCCCAATGACCCCACACCACCAACTGAGGTCCGTTCTTTAAAGTTCCCACCCTCTTGAAGCTGTACCAAGTTGGGCACCAAGTTTTTAACACACTGGCTTTTGAGGGACACACTGGCTCCCAGTCACTCGGCTTATGCACGTGCACCCTGCCAAGAGCACGCAGCCCCAAGTACACAGATCGTCGAGGGTCAGTGAGGCCTGACGTGGAGCAGCTACCATTCAGGGCACTTTGGCAGCGTGTGGTTGTGACTCGTCTGTCACTCAGTCCTTTCAAAAATGTAGGAAACAGCATATTTTAAAATGAAATGGAGATCTTCTTTAAAGGGTAAAAACTCATTCAATTTTATG
>NW_008332152.1:586542-590311 GCF_000622305.1 Nannospalax galili | reverse complement strand
CTACGCCCTCAAAGCCAGGGGGTGATTTGTGTGACACGATGCATCTTCAGTAGCATCTGGACATTTTAACAGCTCCAAATTTGTTCACTCTAATGATTTTCTCATGACTTGAAAAAAAGAAAGAAACTTGCAAAGTATTTAACCCAAATAGAAAATGTAACTGTCAAATGTCAACTCCTTGAATGTTTTAATACAAGAGACATCACAATCGCAAGCACAGAAAAATCCACCGGGTGTATTTTTAGCTGCATGTTAACATGAAGTATTTAGCGAAACCATGTGAGCATGCTTCCAAGAATGCTTTAACCACTTAAACGGCCCATTTTCTAAAAGTGATTCAGGACTTTTGCTGTAGGAAGCCCATGTTTCTAAGATGAACTGGATCTTACCATCTGTCAGGCACTGCCCTGGGAACGCCTCACCGATCTGCACATGTGGACTGTGCTCCTGACAGGCAGGACCTGAACAGCACAGGGGACCTCATGCCCAGTCAGGTGAAGAGAGTTGCCTCTTCCAATTTGCCCTATGAGTTCCTAGTTGGACCCAGATGATGGATGATGGACACGGGTCACCCCAGACCTGTACAACCTTCCCTAGCTTTAGAGAGGCACATTGCTGTCCCTAGTGGGGAAGACTCAGCAGTTCTGAACTCTACCAGGAGAAGCAGATACTGTAGTGTTGGGTTTTGTATGTTTGGTTCTCAAATTTCCAAATGTGTACCATTTTCAGGTTCCAGGAAGATACGGGGAATCGCCTCCAATGTCTCCAGAAGGCTAAGGGGCTGGGGGGGCCTAAGGACACCTGCAGTGGACAGCTGGATGAATGCTTTACAAATGAACTTGATCTTGATCTTGTGCCCAGCTGCACATCGTAGGATGAGGTCAGCACCATGAGGAGTCCAAAGCCATGGAAACTTGGTCCCCAACATGGAGCTTTCCAAACCATTCTCAGTTCCAAGTCTACATACCCGCCCATGCATGCTGGAACACACAAGCATACAAACTTTCTTGCGCACCGGCTCCATTACACACACTGACACAGCATTTGAGTGTGGGTGATTAGTGGAAGTCCAGAGGAGGAGGGGCTTCCTGGGAGATGGGCTGCAGGACAGTTTCTAGAAGGAAGGAAACAGAGTGCCAGGTCTGTGCTGGAGTTAAATTCATACCCACTGTTTATTTATCACATGTACTCAGTCATCCCCCAGAAGGCATTCTAGGTTTAAAGACCTGGAGTAGTTTGTAGTTTGGCACTGTTTCACACAAGCAACTTTGAAATGGTGTCAAGTTATTTCTTACTGAGAAATAAGACATCAGAGTAAATTATCCAGGTGGCAGCTGGGTAAGGCCTTGAGGAGCTGAGGAGCTGAGCCACTAGGGTGATGGGGGCTCTCTACAGCAGTGGGGAGGGGTGAAGGTACGCACCTGGGGGCTGTTGGGAGCACCGGTGGGCACTCCTGGGATGGTTGCCAGGAAACAGACGACACTCCTGACAGGCTGAAGGCCAGTCTGAACAACCAAGGACTGCGGGGAGAAAAGTGAAAATTCTAAAGGCGCTCAGCTATAATCTCTGCTCTGAGCAGAGCTTCCTGGCCTTTTTCCACCTGACCCCTTTCAAAGCCTAGGAAACGGCCACATGACACAGGTATACAGGTATATAAAATAGGTATGCAAACCAAACATAGATAACAAATCAAAAGGAATTTATTTTGAAACAATTCTTTGGTAGAAATATAAATTTTACCATTTATTAAAGACAGGAATAAATTTGCATATCAATGAGATGGACCTGCTTAACTTTACAGAAACGATTTAAACGTTGACTGAATACTGACACGGCAGGACGTGGCTTCTTCAACATTGTTCAGAGTTGACTGATACTTTGATTTTATGATCTCAATGCCGAGAAAGCAACGTCACATAAATACATAGCACCAAATGGCAGAAGTATGTTTAGGGTCATTTCAGAAATTGTTGGAAATTCTGTCTAATCCCAAGCCCACATTCATGAATCGTTACACTGGTTATTTTTTCTTCGCTGTGACCAAATACCTGAGAAAAGCATCAGAAGGAAGGAAAGGTTTATTTGGGCTCAAAGTTTGAGGGTCTGATTCTCAGACATGGGATCTGAGGAGAGTCGAAACAGCAGGAACAAGATGCAGCCGGTCACATCGTATCTGCAGTCAGGAAGCAGAGCAACGAAAGCTGGTGCCCAGCTTGCCTTCTACTTTTTATTCAGTCTAAGACCACAGCCCAGGGGATGGTGCTACCCACATTTAGTGGGACAGTCTTTCCTGCTCAGTTTAAACCTTTACAGGAGCTCCCTCATCCACATACCCAGATGTATGTTTCCATGTTGATTCTAATTAACCATCAAAACTCCACGCCCCACCCCCCATTAACTTGACATTGAAACACATAATTTTAAATCCTTTTTACCTTTGGCCCTTAAAGTCTCATTTTCATCTCATGATGTAAAAATTTTTATTGCTTTTCATCCATCTCTAAAAGTCCCCACAGTCTTTAACAGTCCCCAGACTGTTCAAATGTCTAGTGTGCCAAATCTTGTCTGAGATTCAAACAATCTCTTAACTGTGAGCCCCTAGAAAGTTGCAAAAGTTCCATATTTTCATTGATCAAAAACAGAGAGTAGACATTCCCATTCCAAAAATGGGCAGGAGGATGGTGGGGAAATATTGGACTAACGCAATAGTAAAACCCAGCAAAGCAAGCAGCTACAATTCCTTGTTTGGCAAGTGGGGCTTCCAATAGAATCACCTGGGCTCCAATGGCCTTGGGCAGCCCTGATACTCCAGTGCTCTCTCCTCTCTCTCTCTCTCTCTCCCCTCTCAGGTTGGCTCCTCTATGGGCCTGCAGCTTTCTTTTGTAAACAGTCCATGTTCCCAGCATCCTGGAATCTCCTTTGCAATTTAGGCATCACCTTCACAGATTCATGCAACAGTGCATCAGGGAACCCAGCAGCAGCTTTCTAGAACCTTGGTGCAAGCCTCCACGACCTGTCTGCTTTGCATCTTTCATGCCCGTAAAAACAGTAGCACACAGATGATACTACCAAGTTCTGTTACTACCTTGAGATGCAGTCTGGTCCCCCTGGACCACAGTTTCAATGTCATGCAACAGTGCATCAGGGAACCCAGCAGCAGCTTTCTAGAACCTTGGTGAAAGCCTCCACAACCTGTCTGCTTTGCGTCTTTCACGCCCGTAAAAACAGTAGCACACAGATGATACTACCAAGTTCTGTTACCACCTTGAGATGCAGTCTGGTCCCCTTGGACCACAGTTTCAACAGCTTCTTTGTGCTGACACTGGGGAAACACTTCTCTGGGTAATTTTGTTTTTGTTTTTATAAACAGGAGAGCCCTCAGCACCATTCTCAGTTCAGTTTCTTTGCTTTCAATTAAAAATTTTTTTTCACAAGTTGGAGCCTTCAATGGGTGGGGTCCTGTCCAGAGAGTACCTTTCCTATCATCCTAGTGAAAAACAAGAGGTTTCTCTCTAATGGTGCTAATCTCTTACAAGACACTTTGTCTCCACCCCCCCCAAGGTCAGGAATTTCACACCTGCTTACATGCCTCTCTTCACCAAACTTCAGATTTTTTTCTTTCTGCTCTCTCACTGTAGATCTACATCAGTGCAATAGCCATGCCACAGCTTGAATGTCATCCTGCCTTGAAACTTCTCCTCCAGTCAAATTAGTCCGTTACTTCTAAATACAGCCTTACTCAGCTTCTTGGGACAAGGGCAGAAGGAAG
>NW_008332152.1:583352-584588 GCF_000622305.1 Nannospalax galili | reverse complement strand
GCATTTCCCAGGCTGTTAGGAGGTAAAATTGATTTTGCCAGAGCTCAGATGTCATTAAATACACCAAAGTACTCCTTTGCTAAGTGGCACCGATCATGCTGGAAGGGTTATTAAAACTCATACAATATCTGGCCTGCTTTCTTGGTGTTGTTTTCGAATTGGTTAGGTCAAGCTGAACACTTCTAGAAAGCTCTAAGCTCTAAGTGATGCTTGTTTTAATGCAAGGGAGATTTCACATCACTTTCTATGGTGGAGTCCTTGGGGGGCCTAAGTGGTAATCTGGAATGTTCTGAAACATCAGTGTTGCTTGACCTCCCTGAGGACCCATGGTTAGTTCCTGAGGAACAAGTCCAGACTAATTCTCTTTGAAGATCACCTGACTCCTGGCCATCCCCCAGGCAAACTCCGAATCAGACGTCCCCTTGCCCACCTCTACCCCACAGCCCTCCACACTCGGATTGTGCTCCCTGCCTTCAGGCTCAGAGAGCTCCTTCAGTTCTGCGGCTGCTGGATGCTGGCAGTGCCCACCACTGTCACAGCCGGTGACCTTGGCTGAGCTCCCCAGACCCTCAACACGGTCAGAAGGTATGGACACTTCCCAAGGCAGTTCTCCTTTCTCCTCTTGCATCATGGGTGACCACGGTGCTGTTCCAGGGGGGGTCACAGAGGGATGTCACTGAGAACTGGCATCCATGGGAGACGGGCAGGCCTGGGAGTCAGTAGAGCCCTAGGGATACCAACTCCCCCACCACACCTGTGGGACCTAGAACAAGCTCCTGAATATCTCTCACTGCAAGATCTCCATGTTTTAAAAAGACTCTGGGCTGCAGAACGTGGAGGAACTGATAGCTGATCTGTATGTACAGGAGAAGGGAGAAAGACCTAGAGCAAATTAGTGATCACGCTGTGTGCACTGTCCCTATAGGTACAGACCTCCATCACCTTCCACCACTGCAGCAGGGATCACCCCACCTCATCCTGTCTCAAGTACTTAGTAAACAAAACAGGGGGATGAACTTTTTTGCATATGAAAGTACATTCTTTGACCTTTTAAAAAAGATTGTATGCATGCATGGAAGAAACTCAGTGGTTAGAGCACTGGCTATTCTTGCAGAGGACCAGGGTTTGATTCCCAGCACCCACATGGCAGCTCACAACTGCCTGTAACTCCAGTTCCCGAGGTTCCGACACCCTCTTCTGACCTCCATAGGCATTGCACAACACAGGTGCACTTAA
>NW_008332152.1:555281-583338 GCF_000622305.1 Nannospalax galili | reverse complement strand
ATATATAAAACCGCATGCATTCCTTAAGACCCCCACTTTGAAATGAGTTCTTTTCTATAATAGGTTAAAAGTAACCAGAAGGGGGAAATATTATTTCTGGTTTTTAATTTATTTATATAAAAACTTTCATTAAAGCACATTGTGAACATTTCTCTAACCATCTCAATATTTCAAGGCTTAGAAAATCAGAGAAAGGTCAGCCAAGCATGGTAAAAAGCCATAATACTAGGATTGTTCTGGATTCAAAATGCTAGAAGAGGAATATTTCCACATCCTCGCTTTCAGAGGAACCAAGAACACTGCAGCCCATTGTGAGCAGCCTTGGCCAGTCCCAAGTGGCCACTTTACACAGTGAGCACAGAACCACCCTGGGTATGGGATTTCCACGTCCAGCGATGAATCCTAAACACATTGCTAAGCAGGAAGCGTGTTAGCTGAGTTCCAGACAATTCCTTATGTTGGATGAAGCTGTTAGGCTGCCTCAGTTTCCCCAGCAAGATCAGAAGCAAGTGTGTGGCTCTGGATCACTTTCCAGGGCGGCTAGAACTGGGTCCAGATGTGACCCAGTCCCCATCCCTGAACCCCACCCACAGTCACAGTCGCTGTCATTCAAATGCAAACACATCCAAGGGCTTTGGACCTGTGGCACAGCAAACAAAGCCCTGCCCTTAGCTCTGGAAGTAGGCTAAAGTCAGGCTGGAGGCCTCAAGGGTGGAGGTGGGAGTTCTTGTTAGATCATTGGAGCCTACTGTGATGGGTCCTGCTGTGTTCTCTCTTGATGTGTTTTGAATGGCAGTTTGGTGGTGAAGGTGAAGACCAGGGGTGGGGGAGGACACCTAAGTGTCATTAATTGGTCTGTCTGCTGGGGCATGTCTAAACCCATGTTTAGTGTTTGTGTTTCTGTGGGCTCATCATCCTGTCACCCAGTAAAGTCAGTTGGCAGTGGGAAAATGAGCGATGGCCCAACATTTGCTAAACTCCTGCCCAGCGCCAGGCACTGTGCTGAGGTTCTGCAATGAATAGATACTGTTTCTGCTCTCAAGGACCTTATTGTCCAACACCAAAGAATGACAAACAAATAAAAGCAGCATTAAAACAATGCTGCAATCAAAGTACAAATAGTACACTCCACAAGCAAGAGGAAGAGGTCACGTACTTGCTATGCAACTTTCATGCTTGGTGTTTATAACAGGAGTAATTAAAAATATGTTTCAATTAAATTGTGATTTCAGAAGACCTACTTAAAAGTGATGTTTTGTATTATGGGATTCCTAACATGGAGAAGTGAGAGAAGGACAAGAGTCACAGAGCAACACGGAAGGAGGGATAACTCACAATATGGACATAGCTGGACTAAAGGTTTCTACCTAAACTTGCAACCCAAAAGTTACTGTTTATGATGCAAACAAGCTCACTGAGCCATGTGCCTTGTGACCTGGGCATTTGACCTTCATGCCTCAGGACCCCTCCTTGCCCTCCACCCAAGATGGTGTGTGAATGTATGCATGCATGCTTTACATATCAAAGCACTGGGAGCAGCATGTTTACCTCACTGCAAACAATGAGAAAAATTGAGAAGTCTGTTTGTAGTTGTACAAGTATACCGTTCTAAGTCTAGGGATCAAAGAACAAAGTTCTCTGATAGGATAAGGGTGGGTCCTGACTTCTACTTCCCCGTTTCATGCTGGAGATACTGTGTCAATAAAAAATTGAACAAAGCCCAGGCTCAGGAGCACATTTCTAAGAGACATCTGAAGGAACCAGTGCTCATCAGTTCATGTTCACGCTAGGCCTTAAGACAAATGCTAAGAGGAAGGCATAACCATAATGTGTCTCAGAAACACCACACAGGTGGAGCCCTAAGGCTCTTACACTGCCCAGGTAAGGAGGTGAAACCTGCGGGTAAAAGGTCAGCAGCTAAGGATGCCATGTAGAGCATAATGCTGAAAGCCAGCAGTGTAAACACCAGAAAACAAACACAGGAGCAGACTTGCCATCCTAGAGTAGGTAGGGCTCTGTTCAAATGTGTGCATTTTACCACAATGAAAGAACTACTTGGTACCCAACTTACCAAAAATAAGGGGAAAAAATGATACGCTAAAGAAAACAAATTCAAGATGGTAGATTTAAGCCCAACGATACCCAAAATGATCTCCAATATAAATTGGCCAAGTGCCAACAATCAAAAACAAGCATTAAATGGACAAAAAGTGAGGGTCCACATTTACCCAGGCCTCCCCAAATATGTGGGGAGGACCGTTGCTGAAGATAAGGGACAAATTCATCACAAGACTATGCCAAGCCCGAATACGAATGTATCTAAGAACAAAGCTTCAAAAATGCATAAAGGAGCACTCAGAGGCAGAGGCAGGCAAATCTCTGTGAGTCTGAGGCCTGCTTGGTCTATATAGTGAGTTTCAAGCCAGCTAGGGCTACACAGTAAAACCCTGCCCCCCTTCAAAGAATGCATAAAGGAAAAGCTGACAGATATAAAAAAGGAGGATCAGATAAGCCAGCTTCTGGAGTTATTTCAGTGTTGGAGAAGATGTGCACATGTGGCCTGCTTTAAACACTGCACACGCTATACATGTATTAAAACATCCATGGTGTCTGCAATCATTTAGAAATAAGATGTCCGTTTATAGGCTCATGCATTAAAACCAAGTCCCAGCTGATGATGCTATTTTGGAAGATTCTGGAAACTTTAGGAAGTAGGATCTAGATGGAGGGAGGAGGTCACTGGGCTGAGTCCTTCAGAGTACCTGGTCCCTTCCTGTTCCTTTCCATTTCCTCTCTGTCATGAGGTGAAGGCAAATTTCTCTTTTATAAAATAATTTTTAAATGTTTTTATTTACAGGCAGGGAGTGGGACACACGCATGCCACAGAGCATGTGTGGAAATCAGAGGGCCATTTGTGGGATTTGGTTCTCTCCTCTCAGCCTGTGGGTTCCAGGGAGCAAACTCAGGTCATCAGGTGGCCAGTGCTTTTACCACGGAGCGATCTCGCTGGGTCAAGGAGCAACTTCTGCCATGAATTCTTGTCATTGCGATGCTCCACATAGGTCCAGGAAACCATGAACTGAACCCTCAAAACTGTGAGCTTCTTCCATCTCCGTTGTTTCTCCCAAGCATTTGAGTCACTGTTATATAAAAGCAATGAACACAGAAAATCAGTACCAGAGAGATGAAGTTGTTGCTCTGGCCTGAGAAAGGGTATTGAAATAGCAAACATGGTGGTGGGTGTGTGGGAGGAGACGAAGGCTAGAGGCAGCATCCAGGGCAGTGGGAGCTCAGAAGAAACCCATGCTCCTAAGATCTCAGGTGGAAATCAAGACTCTTGGGAATTAAACCACAGACCAATTTTACTACAATCTGGCAAAGAATTTCTCTGGCAAAGAATGTCTCTTTGTCCATGTCCTGATACAGAGTGAGACTGAATTTAAAAACAATGGGCTAATTAATTTGGAATAACAAGTTTCAAGACATAGTGTTTAGGCTATGACATGGGCTTTACCGACTGCTTTTAGCCAGGTTTGCAGTGAGAAATTGGGAATGAAGGGCAGAGAAGAAAGACTTGGAAAACAATGCAACTTAGCCAGGAAAGGGGTGTATTCAAAGGTGTGGACAAAGGTGTATGGTTCATCTTGTCAACTTGATGGGATCCGGAATCAGCATGGAAACAAGTCTCTGGGCCTGTCTGTGTGCGGCTATCTAGATTGGGTTAACTGGGGTGGACAGACCCACCCTGAATGCTGATGGTACCATTCTTATGGGCTGGGACCCCAGGAATGAGTAAAACAGAGAAAGCAAACTGGTTACAAGCATTGGTTGTCCCGACTGTGGACCCGAGGTGACCAGCTGCCTCAAGCGCCTGCCACCACGCCTTTCCCACCATGAAAGATGAGCCTTCAGACTGGGAGCCTAAAACACACCCTTGCTTGCTTCCAGCTGCTTAACAATTGATGCGGAAGGTGTGGTTGTTATAGAAGCTCATTAAAAAGAAGCCGCACACTTTGTATTCGGACGATAAGAAGATGGCTTGGCAAGAGACCAGCCCCCACTCCTGGTATCAATTTTATGTGCTACTTTTACCATTGCTGTGATCAAACGTCTGACAGAAACAACTAAAAGGAGGAGAGATCTATTTCGGCTCACGGTTTCAGAGGCTTCAGACCACAGCTCTGTTGGCTCTGTGGGTTCTTGGCTCATGATGAGGCAGAGCATCATGGGGGAAGGAGCCTGCAGAGGAGGGGGCTGCTCAGCGTATGGTGTGTAGGAAGCAGAAAGAGCGAGGAAGGGACTGAGGACCAGGTAAACCTTCAAAGTCTTATCCATAACGCCTTCCTTCCAACCAGTTTCCTACCTTCCCAAACTAACGCCACCAACAGAGGACAAAGCATCCAACATCTAAGCCTGTGAGGGACATTTCATAGTCAAGTGATTCTAGCACAATTTTTAAATTAAGTACAATTGGAATTGGAGATTTGAACGTTTCTGCCTCAGTAACTGAGAGACTAAACAGAGAAATCAGTAAAACTTTCACGCTCAGGAGCAAAGTTTCAACCACTATGAACCAATCTGCCTGCCTACGCTACAGACATGAACATGCCACTCAGCTGTGCAGTTTTAACTCCGTGGGTCTCACAGTGGTGTGAGGATTGTCAAGTCGTAGTTGGAATGCAGCTGCAGTTTGGCCACAAATGAAAGCATTTGGCAACGGAATGGTTCTGTGTGGGTTAATTGGCTACATGAATTTACAGTAAATGTGTTATCTGTTCATTATTGTAAAGTGCACGCTTTCTTTCTATCATAAGAAATAGACTGAGGGATTGGAGAGATGGCTCAGCAGTTAAGAGCACTGGCTGCTTTTCCACAAGACCTGAGTTTGGATCCCATCACTCATGTTGGGTGGCTCACAACCACCTGTAACTCTAGCTCAGGGGACCCAATACCCTCTTCTGACTGCAGAGGGCACCTATACAATCACACACACACACACACACACACACACACACACACACACATAAAATAAAAATAAAACTTTAAAAGAAGTAAAGCAACGTGTGTACACATTCACAGAATCTTCTGTGTAGAGAGCTGGTTGTTAACAGTTACCATAAGTTACTGCCTACTCACCCCCCATCCACCCAGCCTCACCCCAAGTCTCACACTCTAGTCCCTCTCTTTCTGCAGTGCTCACCTGTCCTAGCACCCTGGGCTTGTTCATACACAGGACAGTTCCAGCCCACCCTACTGGCAGCAGTTGGACCTGGGGTGGGGATGTTATGGAGTAAACACTGTAGAGAAGGGAGCATAGATCTGTATAGAGAAGGTCAGTGTAGAGAAGGGAGCATGGGTCTGCCCCCATCACCTTGCTGAAACCCTTTCTAGCAGTCCTGGGACCTTGACTACGTTAACATTCTTCAAGAGAAGAGATGTAAAGTGTGATTCAGCTGACCTTGAAGTCTGGAGATGATTCTGGATGACCCCAGCAGGCCTGAGGTAATCATGAGGACCATTACATATTCCCTGTGACTAGGGAGGCAGAAGACAGGAGTGGGAAAATGTGGAAAAGACCCTATCTGTCCCTCCTGCCCCTGAAGATGGAGAGGTGGAGGACAGACCAAGGAGTAGGGGTGGCCTGGAGACCCCAGGGAAGACCAGGAGACAGACCCCCAGCATCCAGAGAGCACTGCATCCCCTTGACTGTGGCCCAGTGAGCCTCAAGGACCACTCACCTCCAGAAGACAAGAGTATGATGTCTCTCTTGAAACTGTTGTCTTCCTACAGCATCCAGGGGACCATCCCCCCGCCCCCCTCCCCTGTCGTCATAGCTGTTGCTAACTTGACACAAACCTAGATACACCTAGGAAGAAGAACTCTCAATTTAGGAATTCCCTTGATTAGATTGGCCTATGGCGTGTCTATAGGGTGTTTTCTTGATTGCTGATTAATATGGAGGGCTCCAGTGCACTGTGGGTGGTGCAGTCCTCGGGAAGGTGGGACTGGGTTGTTTAAGAAAGGCAGCTGAGCAAGCCAGGGGTAACAAACCAGTAAGCAGCGTCCCTCTAAGGTCTCCAGGGTCTTGCCTTGACTTCCTGCCCTGACTCCCCTCTGTCATAGACTATAATCTGTAAGCTGAGATTAATCCTTTCCTCCCCCAACTTGGTTTTGGTGATGGAGACTGTCATAGCAACAGAAAGCAAGCTAGGACACCAGCCCTCCACATTCCGAGTGTTTCTGTGCTCTCCCCCGTGACAGGGCTCCAGGCTAACCTGTGGCCTGGGCCAGCCCATCTCACAGGAACCTATTATGGCCTTCGAAATAGGTCAGCAGAGTAACCTCATTACATGGCCGTGAGGAGTCATCGGGCTGTGAGGCGAAGGGCTGTCACCATGCAGATGGGGAGCTACGGAGTTACAGCAGGCGCCCCAGGCACCAGGAACTAAGTCTTCCAAAGCCAGTACCCAGGAAGACAGGGGCTTCTTTCCAGCTCAGCAGCAGAGGATAAGTGTTCCCAGGACCCGCCACTGGGTATTTATTGTTCACAGAGGCAGGCTTCAAGCTGCTGCCTCCTCCCGCTGGGGCCCCAGGCCAGGAGGCCTGCTGTTTCCACAGTGGCCTTTGTCCTCCTGCACTGAGAAGAAAGCCATCTTGGGGTGCGGCTCTTCATGAACATTAGCACGGAAAGACCCCTGTCCTTACCTGTGTTGGGACTGTGGGTACTAGAAGCCCACATGGCCAGTGCCAGGTAAACATTGAGTCACATTGTTTCCTGAACCTGCCTGTGTCCTCATCCAAGAGTAGATGTGAATTGCGTAGTGAGTACTAGTGCCACAGCTGTCACTGCAATCCAAAGACTGGGACGTGGGTGGGGGCAACTTGCCTCCACAAAGCAGCCGCAAGAGCAGGGAGGAAAAGATCAGGGCCAGTGCATCACAGCCCCACCTGGACGGACTTCCTCCTTTGTCCCTAGTCCCTGCCAAGGCGGTGAGCCACAGTGCTTTCTAGGTCAAAGGTGTGATACTCAGAGTCCAGGAAAATGCACAGACCAAGCCTGCAGCTGGCAGGTCAGGTTGGGCCAAAGTTGGCCATGGGGAGATGTTGCCGTAAGCTGTCGCATGCTTTCCTTTCTTCCTGTCCTCAAGCCGGATCTGAGTGGCTGGGAGGATGAATGGTCTCCAAGGGTGAGGGGATGGAGGCTGTCTCCAAGTGCCAACAGGCCTGGCAGCCCCCAGCAAGAGGCTGGGGCCTGGGGAAGAGGTAAGCTTTGTCTGGAGTTACTGTGTGTAAGGTGGGTGCTTCGATCCCAGGTCCGGGCAGTGGACACCTGGTTTACTGTCTTGGGTCATTAAAGTTTGGAGACAGGGTTTGCATGAGCTCATGGACCAAATCAGTAACCTGCCACCCAGAATTACAGGGAGATCCCGCAGCCTGTCCTGCAGTCTTGCCAGGGGCACAGAGGCTGCAGAGAGACGGACAGCCTCTCCATGTCTTGTTATCACAATATGTGGGGTCTTCACAGCAAGCAGTCTGGGAGAAGAGCCTCAAGGCTCGCTTCCTCCAAGTGCCCTGTATGCTTGTGGGATGAGAGACTCAGAGGGGCTGTTGGCAGGACTTAGCCAGACCCCAGGACATGCCTGCCCTTGCTGGCCAACAGTGGACAGGCATGGGGACCAGGTTGTGAGCCTCCAGGAGTCCTGCCCTTCTCAGCCCAATTACCCAGGTCCCAGGCAGTTAGCTCTGGGACCCGTGGGTTGACTTCACACGCCTCATGCTTCCTACTTGGTACCAAGTTCTCTGGAGATGGAAATGTGCACTTTGCTCCTATGTCCCCCACAATGGCTGCCTTTGCAGCGAACATACTATATTTAACAAATACCCTAGTCTGACGAAACAACCAGAGAAATTGTGGGAAGCAAGCCAATAGGGGGTAACGGTGTGTAGCAAACCATGGACGTATTCAGGGTTGAACAGGAGGGTGCTGGCAAGTGTCCTTGTGTGAGGCTGTGGTGGCTTCCAGGCCGGTGCGGTTCTGGCCTTTTTCTGTAGTATTAACTATCAGGGGATCCTGCACAGGAGGCCTTTGTAGACTCTGCTAGGGTTGACACAAGGGACTCCATCTTGATTTCCACACCTTGAACTTCCTTGCATAACCTCTCGCTGCTCTAGGCTCATCCCACAGCACCCTCTAGGGGTGAGTCCCCAGCAGCCAGACCACAGTTTTCAACTTGTTTGCAGTGCTTACACTCCATGCCTATCTAGACTACCCTTAGCACTAAGGATCCAGCGTGGGCTTTGAAATCTGCAAAGAGGATTCCAGTCTTGCTTAGAGCACAGTGGGAGAGGGGTAGCTGCTTTACAGTCCCCAAACACGTTAAGGACCTGTGTCAATGCCCTGTGTATGTTTCAAAGCAGGAACCCCTCCCCACCTCACCCCTACACACAGACACAGACACACACACACACACACACACACACACACAAACACACAGACACCATGGTGCTAAAGCTGTAAATGTTTAGGGTCAAGGGAAGGAGGTGGGCCATATGCCCAGATTCTTGTTAAAAGCACCCTGCATCAGGACAAATGTCCTCCCTACTCCATGAATGAGCAAGCCTGGACCTGTTAGAATCTAGTGCAGCAGACTGGGAGGGGTCCTCCCACCGGCTGACCCGGGAAAAGCTGGGCAGACTGGGTATGATGCTGTACTGAAGCCTCCTGAACAGTGGAGGAGGCCCAGCCCCTGGGACTTGATCTAGACTTCTCTGCTGCTCATCCTTGATTCTAGCTTCCCAGTGACCACAGGAGTCTGTAGCTGCAGGCACAGTTCACTGCCAGGAGCACCAGCAGGTCCCCCACCCAGCTTGGCCCGCATTGGTACTGGCCTCCCAACACCCAGTCTCTTACCTCTTCCTCTACCTTGCCATCTAACTTTCCAGATTCAATTGATTGAAATAAACACCACACACACACACATACACACACACACACACACACACACACACACACACACACACACACAGAACAAGGCTGTGAATGCTTGTTGCTTGGCTTTTCCAAAAATCCTAAAATAATTTCCATAAGTTCCAACACTGCACCTAACACTCAGGGTAAGGAATCCTTATCCAAAAGACTCTGGGTATGTCCCATCAGTAACTATACAAAGAGTTGCAGGCACAGTTCCTGAACTTGCAGACCTGTGTGCTAGACTAATTTTCCACTTAAGTGTGTTGGGTTTTTGTGGCTGTCTCTGTTTCTCTCATTCCAGGATCCAGAGAGGAGATTGGGGCTCTCTGGTGAGCTCTGTGACCATCAGTCTCCTTGGTATCGATCTGGAGATCCAGACACCCAAGCAGGGCATGGGCTGGCCTCGGGAAGGAACCCTGAGGCTCCCCACTCCTGGGATTCTTGTCTGGTCTTTGCTGGCTAAAGGCCCTACTTGGAACTCAGTCTGGACACCAGTGGCTACAAGCTCCTTTTATTGTTGGGGCCTCAGAGTTTATGAAGTGGGGATGAGGGGACCAGGGGTCCGGCTCCTAAGGCTACCAAGGTTTTCAGTCCGATGCATTCATCATGGTTCCATCCCCTGGAGAGCCCGTGGACCCCGTGTCCACCTAAGTGAGGCCTCAGCCCAGGGCCGAGTTACCATGGTTACCAACATGCTGGCTTTGGCTGGTCCGATGATGATTTCTGCTACTCTGGAAAATAATATTTATAAATGCTTCTACAGATGTGCAAAGTGTGACTCAGCCAAATATGATGGAGGTAAATCCCCCACCACAATGCTCCCTTGTCTGCTCCTGCGGCCACTTATCGCTGGTCTCTGCATAGCTGAGGGACCCGGAACTGAGGTCCTATGGACCCTTCATCCCGCTCTACCTGGGTGTCCAGATTGGGGCAATGTTCTCACACTGAACAGAACCTCTCTGGAGACAGAGAGGGGTAGACCCCATAGCCAGGGCGTGTGCCTCTCTGGGAGGTCACGAATCGACTAGATGCTGAGGCATTGGGACCAAGACATACCCTGCTCTTCCTGACCACATGTTCTCTGTCAGCAAAGAGTCGGGGGAAGGGGTAGAGTTCAGACCCCACACATTCTACAGGCCTGATTCACTGGGGTCCTGGAGGTGGCGTTTAAGCCCTTAGACTCGCCCACTGTACCCGTCCTGACAGAGACATGCTGACTGAAACAGCAGTCCCCAAAGCAGTAAAAGTCCCCTGGGACTCTTGTGCTGGGGAAGGGAAAGGCTGAAGCCCGGTGCCAGTTGGTGAAGTAACTTACCTTCCAGGAAGAGATTTCACACAGTTCTGACAACGTGAGGGACAAATAGAGCCTGGACAATAGTGGATCAGTGAGGGTGGGACCACACCTTTACCAGGACTGTTTAGTTAAGCATACCTTTTGCCTTCTTTTTAAGCTTAAACCACTTGTAAGTACCCCAAAGATGGAGTTGGGGGTCCCTGGACGCTGTTTCTTCCACTCTTGATGTGGGTTCATTGAATAAATCTCTGCTATTCATCTCCACTTTTCACTATGATTTTTCTCTCTAATTGGCCAAGGGACAAGTGGTCCACTTAGCTTAGTAGGGCTGCCACAGCCCGAGCTTTGACCCTAACAACTCCACAACACCACCATGTAACAAGCATGTCTCTGTCTCCCTGGGTCTGGGCAATGCCAGGTGGGTCACTGGCAGGGGGATTTATGGACTTGCCTGGCTCCACATGTCTGAGGCTTTGGGCCAGGCTATATCTTTTTTAGCTTTTTGTTCCATTTCTCAGGGTGGTCTTGGGGACCCCACCGCTTCCACCTCTCCCTAACAAAGCCATATCAAAGAAACTTATCAGGAGCTTATGGTCCAAGAGCTTATCAAATACACCAGGAGCCCATAGTCAGGATTTGCCAAAACCACATCAGAGAAACCAAGCCCAAGAGCTTATCACATACACTAGACCAGTGAATGACAAGAGATCCCCACTCAGAATATATAAAGGAGGGACACCTGGGGCTGGAGAGATGGCCAGGGGTTAAGAGCACTGGCTGCTCTTGCAGAAACCCAGGTTCGATTCCCAGCACCCAGACAGCGGGTAACAACCATCTGTAACTCCAATTCTACAGCATCCAAAGCCCTCTTCTGATCTCTGCGGCTATGACAGGTGCACGTACACATATGCAGAACTACACTCATAAAATAAAATTTTAAAATCATAAATAAAATGTATTTTAAAAGGGGGGACATGTAACACTGACCCACAGTGGCCACACTGACTCACCACCTTCTCAGGTCATCAGGTACAGACTGCTGAGTCTGTCTCTGAGCCTGAGCTCCTGCCTGACCCCTGCCACTGTCTGAGCCCCCTTTGAACCTCGGCAGCTCTACAACTGGCTTCCTTCATCCCGCTCTGATTCCTGCGGTGGCTCTTGGCACGTGTATAGCATTCTGCCTTTGGTCTCATTTCTGCCTCTTTAAAGGCCATGATCCTTCTAACCCTCGCTCAGCCTTTCTGTGACTGACGTATCACTGTGACAATACACTCTGTGGAAGCACTTCCGGCTCTCAGTTTCAGGAGCCGTGTTCCGTGCCCGCAGGGAGGTGTCCATTAGGAAGTCATGGTGGCTGGACTGGGTTAGTGTGTGGCAAGAGAGATTATGGCAGTGGTAGCTTCTCACATGGTACCAACCAGGAAACAGAGGCAGGACCAGAACAGGGCCAGATTATAACCTCAAGGCCCACCGCTAGTGATCTACGTGTCCCTAAAGTCTCACACCTCCCAAAAAACCACAACCAGCTGGGGACCAAGTACTCAGAATGTGAGCCTGAGAGGGACATTTCACACTCCAAGCATCACAATGGAGGTGGGGCAGATATTGGTAATTATGAATGGAGCAAAATAAAGTGCCATGGTCACATTTTGCAAGAGAACTAAGAGAACTTGACTGAATCTGAGCACGTTAAACCAAGGAGCATGTAAACTGCTATGTTTAATAAATTCTGACATGTTGGTCTATGTTCACAGCATGGCTGGCTCATAACAATTCTTTGCATCTAAGACTCCAAGTCTAGGTGCACTCTGCCCAGGGAGCCATCCCTGGAGAAGGAAGGTATGAGTCCTGCCATCTCATTTTCTAGAGCCCTGTGCTGAGCAGCCCAGCATTTGGATCTGGCACTGGGCTCGGTCTTCCTCCAAAGCCTAGTTTCTGTACTAAGGCTGGCTGGGATGGCTGCCCACCAACACTGCATGCTGTGCTGGAAGTCAGGGCCACCCCCACCCATGGACAGCCAGGTCAGTTTCTCCCTCTCTGCCCCGGGGTCACAGAGGAGGGTCACAGATCCTTCAGAGTGAAAGGGTAGTTTAAACCCACATCCATACAGACCTTGTGTGCTACCTGGCACATGGTAAAATGCCAGTAGATATCAGCATTGAAAATCCTGCCTGTGTGACTGGAGAGGTGACTGGGTGGTTAAGAATGTTTGCTGCATCCAGGGTGGTGACACACACCTTTAATCCCAGCACTCAGGAGGTAGAGGCAGGCAGATTTCTGTTTAATCGAGGTCATCCTGTCTACATAGTGAGTTCTAGGACAGCTGAGGCTATAGGGAGACTCTGTCTCCACAAAACAAAACAAAACAAAACAAAACAAAACAAAACAAAACAGCACTTGCTACTCTTTCAGAGGACAGAGTTGGGTGTCCAGCATCCAATGTTGGACTGCTCACAACCTCCTGTAACTCTAGTTTTGGGGTATCCAATGCCTTCTTTCGGCCTCTGAGGGTACCTGCACATACATGGCATACATACACACCTACATATAACTAAAAACAAATCCTTTTTAAAAATCCTGAGAAACTGAGTTCAATACCCAGAGTCTAGATTAAAAAGTCAGACCCAGAGTGCAACAGAATGACTGGACCAGGAACTGTGCCAGGAACCAGGCTCCAAAGGACATGGAGCCTGTTCCTATATGAGTCATGGCCCCAGGTATAAGGGGTTTGGAGAGAGCTCAGAGTGAATCTAGGGAAGAAGAGAACTGGGCTGCCCGTGGAAGATATGGGGCCAATCAGAAGGAAGGGTGGGATGACGCACAGGAGCTGGGGACAGGACCTGGGAGCCCAGTCTGCGGGGTATGCTGACCTGGCACAGGGTGGTTCACAGAGGGCTCGTAAGGAGCACAGCAGAATCATCAGAAGATGTGATTCTCGGTCTCAAATCCAAGCTGAGATCATTCATACTTTGGAAGGGAAACTGGCCCTTGCTCAGAACGAGGCTCTGGTGGCAGAGGTGCTAAAGTCCAGGAGCATCTGACATGGAGCCGGGCTGCCAATGAGCAAGGAGACCAAGCTACCATACCAACGTCTCCCAGGAAGTTACACAGTGGACTTTGTTTAAAAGTGATGTCTGGGGCTGGAGAGATGGCTCAGTGGTTAAGAGCACTGGCTGCTCTTGCAGAGGACCCAGGTTTGATTCCCAGCACCAACATGGCAGCTAACAGACATCCGTAATTCCAGTTCCAGGGGATCTGATGCCCTCTTCTGACTTCCACAGGCATTGCATGACACAGGTGCACTTACACACATGCAGGCAATACACTCATACACATAAAATAAAAATAATAAAATATTTTAAGCATCTGTGGTGCCTGAAGAATCAGACACAGCAGAGGCTCTCCTCACAGCTCCTCTGGCTCCTGCCTGCCACACACACTTGATTCTAGTTTATAATGTGCCCCTCCGTGTGTCTTAGTGGTGCTGAGTTTTGAGCAACACATAAACAGAATTGGGGCGTTTGCTAGTGCCTAGGAGCCACCTTCATACAAAGTAATCATGGGCTGAGGGTGTAGCACAGTGTTAGAGCTCTTGCCTGACATGCAGGAGGCCCTGTGTTCCATCCCCAGCACTCCCACCCCAGTCCCCCACACTAACAAAACCCACAGGAATAACAGAATCATTAGCATGCTCTGGTCCTTCTATACTCGGGTGGGGCAGCTGAAGTATCTCACAAAGCAAGTGAAATAAGTTAAATTTGTAAACTCAGTTTTAAATTTTTGAGGGGAATTTAATTAGCAGGATTGTTTATGAGGTTTTCATCACTGGAGTTGATCAAACATGAATCAAAGGGTCCCTTGGAACATGATTTGAAAATTACCAGGTATATGCTAAATAAATAAAATTCAAACATTGAATTTATTTAAGGAAGATGAACTACTTTTGAATATTAACCTCAGTGGAGTCTATATTAAATTTTCAAGGAAGGTGTTTTCTGTGTTCAGCAGCTTCCTGGGGGTGGGGGGAGCCCTCAAACATCTGGCAGGTGGCCAGAGCCAAGGAACCACAGAACCAAAGACCAGGGAAAGCTGCGGTGGAAGTCTGGGACAGTGACCTTGACCCTGTGGTCTCCTGCTCCCCAGCTCCCATTTCCTACTCCCACCACTAGCAAGAGCTGGTTTGGCTACACAGGTGTCAGGTAAGGGAGGCACCTTGAGTAGAGGACCTAGGCTTGGAGGGCATCGACTGTGTTCCAGGCCCACAACTGCCTGGGAACCTTCTAGATATGAAGTGACAGCTGTGTGACAGGCCACAGTAGCCTGGTCCAGCTGCTCCAAGAAGGACCCATGGGAGTCTGCTTAGTGGACACCCTTCCTGGTAAATGAACATTGCTCCAATGAGGAGGATGTAGGGATGGGCAGGCAGGTTCCCTATGCCTGCACGGAGGACAGCCCTTGGCTGCTCTTGTGAAACCATAAAGGAGCCCACACTGGACAGAGCACCGCCCTATCCCCTGGGTCTGACTTCCCTACCAGCAGGCTGACCCTGGAGGGCACCTGGATATTAGAAATCGGATTCAGTCCCAGGAAATGCCATGGGCTGCTGGGGTGGGGGCAGGGATCAACAGAAGGCAGTTAGATGTTTAGCGTGCAATCAATGGAAAGGGGAAAGAGGAAGGAACAGGAAAGGGGGTCTGCCCCTAGGGAGGAGCCAGCCAGCTCCTGTAAGGTCAGCTAGTTTATGGGTGCCTGGTGAAAGGCAGGTGGTCAATTCCTTCCCAGATGCAGCTCCAGAGCTCAGCATGGGGACGTTGTGAGCCAGAGTCAGCATCCTGAGCCAAGGCTCATGCTTCTGCCCTAGTTGTCCCTGTCCCTGCCTAATGCTCCCAGTGCAGCCCCTGGAGGTCTCAGGAGGTAGAAAAGGCAAGCTTTAAGTTAAGCTGTCTAAGCTCACCATGATCAGACACTGCACATCTGTATGTGGGGATCTTTTATTTTAATGTGTGTGGGGGGCTGAGTATGTGCATGGGACTGCAGGTGTCTGCAGAGGCCAGAGTATCAGGTCCCCTGGAGCTGGAGTTTCAGTTGGTTGTGAACTGCCCAACATGGGTACTAAGAACCAAACTCGGGTCCCCTAGAAGAGCAGTAAGCATTTTTTAACCACTGAACCATCTCTCTAGCCTTGACAACCTCACTTTGTCAGATCAGGAGCATGGAGGTCAAAGCTCACTGTGGCCAGAGCTGGGATGGAGGCCCCCTGTGCACCAAGCAAAGGGACTGGGAGATCCCAGTCACCTTGCCCAGCTGCCCTTTTCTCTTAGAAATGGAGTGGACTTAAAGAGACTCATTCCTGAGGAAGTCCCCGGAGTCAAGTGGACATCCATGCGCAGTGGCTCCTACACTCTGTTCCACGCTTCCAGTGACTGTGGACAACAGGGTCCCATCTTCAAAGACAAGAGTCACTTTCTGTTGACAGGACTTCTAAGGCCCCACCCCAGCAGAGGCGAGCCTGTAGAGCAATTTTAGATTCCTGTTTGCCCAAGGGCAGGAGGCTTAAATACAACAAAACAAATAAGACTGTGTAGCCTGAATAAGAGAGCTTGCACAGCCCTGGGTGCAGACCTGGCTTAGGGCTCCATCTAGTGGTGTAACAGAGAACTACTGGGCCAGCCAGTCAAGTCAAAACAGTGATTCTCCTCCACCCTCCTCCGCCAGACCCTCACTTCCATCAGACCCTCCTCCATGATACTCTCAGCTCAATCAGGCCATCCTCTATCAGACCCTCCTCCACCAGACCCTCCTCCATCAGACCCTCACCTCCATCAGAACGCCACTAGACACCATTTCATACCCTGAGATCCTGGGCTGGGAAGTCCAGGACCAAGCTGAGGACTCCTACGAGCACAGACAGAACAGTAGGTCAGGGCTGACCACCTTGGGGAGCCCCAGGACCATCTCTACATCTCAGCATGTTCTGTGGTCCCTCCTCCCCTGTCCCTCAGGACGCAGAGGAGAGGATGGACTTGACAGCCAGACAGGTTTGGCCCCCCCACACACTTGAGAAAACTTCCCTAACTAACATCTCCACGTCTTCAGGCATAAAGTAAGAACTTCATACCCCGAGGCTCCTGAGAAAACAGCCTGTAGGTTCCCTCCACAGACAGGAGGCTGGCGGCTCATCAGTCTGTGAACTGGAGTCTCGAGTTGTGTACTCCCCAACCCTGGGGGGGGGGGGGTAACAACTGCACCAGAGACGTGTAAGAGCCACCCCTTCCTTCTGTTACTTTGTCTTGAGTCCCTTTAACCAAGCCAGCAAGAAGAGGGTTAGAGGGCTGCATTTATAAGAATGCAGGAGAGATGGCTCAGCGGTTAAGAACACTGGTTGTTCTTGCAGAAGGGGTTCAAAGCTCATCACTCACATAGCAGCTAACAATGTCCATAACTCCAGTCCCAGGGGATCTGACAGCCTCTTCTGACCAATGTGGGCATTGCACAACACGGGTACACTTACCTACATGCAGGCAATACATGCATACATGTAAAATAAAAATAATATTTTTAAAAGTTAAAAAATACGAATGCACATGTGTGTCTGATTCACTCCCTCCCTCCTCCTGAGGTTTCCCTGGCTTTACTGCACACACGGGGTCTTCTTCAGAGGGGCTGTGACTAAGGAGAAGGGCTATTGTCTCATACCTTCTGTCCACATCAGAACAAGGACTCAAAAATATTCTTGGGTGGCTAGAGGAGAGGGTGGGTGTGTGGGTGAATGGGTGGCTGGGTAGCTGGATGGATGGATGGGTGGATGGGTGGATGGGTGGATGGATGGATGGATGGATGGTGGGTGGGTGGATGGGTGGAAGGGTGGATGGGTAGATGGGTAGATGAGGAGATAGGCAGAAACATGATAGGTGGGTGGATGGGTGGATGGATGGGTAGATAGATGGGTGGATGGGTGGATGGATGGATAGATGGATGGATGGATGGATGGATGGATGGATGGATGGATAGAAACATGATAGGTGGGTGGATGGGTGGGTGGATGGATGGATGGATGGGTGGATGGATGGGTGGAAGGGTGAATGGATGGATGGGTAGATGAGGAGATAGGCAGAAACATGATAGGTGGGTGGATGGGTGGATGGATGGGTAGATAGATGGGTGGATGGGGGGATGGATGGATAGATGGATGGATGGGTGGATGGATGGGTGGAAGGGTGAATGGATGGATGGGTAGATGAAGAGATAGGCAGAAACGTGATAGGTGGGTGGATGGGTGGATGGACCAGAGCAGGGACACCTCTCAGCATAGTACACTTGTCTCGCTCAACACTCATTGTGGCTTCCACCGTCTCTTGATCTCAGTATCTCCCTCCTACACACAACCATGGGCTCTATGAGGGCTGGGACCCTCTGCCCCTTTTGCCACGATGTTTGCAGCATTGAGCTCAAGGTCCAGTGCACTGTGACCACTTAGGAGGCATTCAGAAAGAACGGTCTAAGGAGTGAGGGTGAGTGAGAAGAGGGAGACCAAGTTCCACTATTTCGGAAAGTACAAGTGGTTGGACACAGAGTATCCACCGAGGCCACACGAAAACTGAAGGTGAGGTCTGAAAGAGCCTTAAACTCAGAGGAGACACCCATCCTGGGGCTCAGCACCTGTGTGTACTAAGCTTCAACGCTCTCTCAAGAACAGTCAGTGGTCGGTGCTGAGCTGAAGTCACAACAGACATGTAACTGGGAGGGGGAGGGGGCACCAGCCTCTCCCCGGTGTGGCTGGCCCAGCACCAGCCCTCGGACATGCTCAGTGAGCCTGTCATGTGAGCTGAGCCTCAAGAATCAGCACAGCCAGTCACGGTCTAGCCAGGAGAAATTTATTGCTCTAATCAACTAGCCGCACATATCCCTGGCTGTCACTCTCACTCCGAGAATATCATAGGACTCAAACCCTCCTTGCCCCAAATGTTCAGTATGAGTGACAACAAATTAATCTCATTAATTAAAAGCTAAGACCCTGTTGTAATTCAGTGTACATTGTTGTAAAACAGTGTGCTTTTAGATGTTAGCTCTCTAATCAACTCTAGTCTGTTTTAAATCAATAAGAAGCAAGGTTTATTAGCATCATAAAATTAAGGAAATTCTAGAATAAAATACCTACATTTCCTCATTGGCTCACTGTTTGACCTTAAGTACACGACTCTCCTAGTGTCTCTCCGCTCTCCTGTGGTGTGGTGGGTACACCATGCCTTCCCCTTCAATGGGATTATGTGGAAAAACAGCTGCAGAAATGACTGGAAACACGGGAGAGTGTTGTCTACACATCATGTGACCTTCACTTTTTTGGAAAGCTTCTCATATTAATCTGGTGTGTTTTGAGTCATGGCTGTGCAAGTGGGAACTACTTCCAACGGCACATAGAGGAGCGTGGACAGGTGCCAGACCAATTAGCAGTGAGTTACCAGATGAACCTGTTTGCAAGGAGCGTCAGAGGCACTGTCAAATGTCTTTGAAGATGTGATGCATTATGTAATTGACAGCATTTGGGTGATGGCTGTCAGTGGGCAAGGGTCACATGGGAAGCTTTGATGGCAAAGGTCAGAAGGCTGGACTACACAGGTGGCTTGGTGACGGAGGAGCCATATTTGTGTTGGGTTTGAAGGTGCAGGCCACCCCCAGCACTCTGCCCACATCTCCAGCGGCTCACCGGCCTGATGGGTGTTGCCCTGCTCTCTCAGTCTCTTGGGGTCACATAGAGGTTGCTGTCATCATGTGCTGCCACAGAGTACTGCCTGATGAAGACTCCTGTCAATCCTTGATGAATCAATCACCAACAGAGCCCTGTGTGAGGAAGGTCCCTGGATCAGTCCACAGATGGGAAAGGAGAAGTTCATAGAAGGGCCCTCTGTGTTCACAGGCCCCACAGTCATAGATTCACCAGCCACATGACAAAGCATCAAAGCATTCTTTAAAAAAAATAAAGTGTCCATAGGGCCAGCAAGGCGGCTCAGCCAGTAAAGGCATCTGCCGCCAAGCCTAACAACCTGAGTTCAATCCCTGGGACCCACATGGCAGAAGGAAAGAATTTTGCAAGCTGTCCTGTAAGTGCCGTGGCGTATCCCACTCCCCCACACAAATAAATAAATGTTAAAAAGTTTAATGCGTCCATACCAAATGATAGACCTCTCACTGGGTCCTCCCTAAACAAGACAGTGTATTTACATCCCATTTGCAATGTCAGGTGTCTTAGGTTTGAAGTACGTAAAGGGATATGCATAGACTACATGGAACTACCTCTGTGGGCGTAAACTATACACCCCCCTAAAAGCCCATGTGACTGGGACTGGAGAGCTGGCTCAGCGGTTAAGAGCACTGGCTGCTCTTGCAGAGGACCTGGGTGGGATTCCCAGCACCCACATGGTGGCTAACAACCATCCATATCTCAAGTTCCAGAAGAATCTGACGCCTTCTTCTGACCTCCACGGGCACTGCACGACACGGGTGCACCTACATATATATGCAGGCAATATACTCGTAGATATAAAATAAAAATAATAAGATATTTTTAAAGCCCAAGTGACTAGTGAGCACAGTATCTTCACACACAAAGGTCATAGCATTTAACTCATCAATACCAGCTGGAGCCGAGGGGTGAGTGCAGGGGGCCCAGCACTGCACCCGGGGCCTGACGGCCCAACCCAGAGAGCCAGGCCTTCAGGACTGAGGGCACCAGGGTCCCCCCCTCACCAACCCATTGCACTACCTCGGTTTCCCGGGTTCACTTGTGTGCGTGCGTGTGTGTGTGTGTGTGTGTGTGTGTGTGTGTGTGTGTGTGTGTATGTGTGTGTGTGGACAGTCCCTGCCATTGGTCCCTGCCAGCTCTCTGACTGCTTTCAGCTGCTTTGGGGGAGCTGAGGTATATGTCAGTTGGGGATCAGATGGGGCTAATTCTACTCCTTGTCAAACCTGCTCTGCCATCTCCACAGGTGATGGAGGCAGGTCATGGCATCAGACGGGCTCGCTCTCACCCACCTCCAGGGCAGCAGGGCCTCCTACTGGGAGAATGCCTGGTAGCCAAAGTTGTCTGATGGGAGTTTGAGGTTGTATTTCCGGCTTGTCCTCTGGTAGCGCAAGATCAGAAGGACCGTGGCCCCCGCGACCACAGTTAACCCAGCCGCTGCAATAAGGAGGGTGGGACCAGTCCCCAGCCCTGGCCTTGTCTGTGCAGGTGCACCTGTGCGTGAGACAGGGACCATGTAAGAGATGCGCCAGGGCCAGGGCCAGTGTGTGTCTGTGGCCGGCACACAGGCCCAGTGACCACGAAGCTGCTGGGAGGCAAGAGGTGCATTAGAGGACGGGCACAGCATGACATCTCCCCTGCTCACTGCTTCTTAGCAGCTCCGGATTTGGTCTGGGACCCCCCAGAGGCGAAGCCCTGCATGTGAGCGTGGGAAGTCAGGGAGGCCCTCGGCCCTGTGAGGGCAGCTCAGCCTGCTCAATGTGCAGGGATAAGCCTCCACCTAGAAGGGGCTGTGTAGAGCCTCTGGACCCCCTCAGGGCTGGAAAGTCAGTGAGGTCTGCACAGGAAGACACAGTTGAGCCTGTGTACCACCAATGTCAGGGCCCACCCCAGGCTAGAGGAGCAACCAAACCCCGGGAGAGTGTAGACCCCAAAGAATGGAAAACAAATGCTCAGACAGTTGCCTGTACACTCATGTCCATAGCAACATTAGTCACAGTGGGCAAACGGCAAACACAGCCCCATCAGCATGTGAATGGAGGAGCCAACTGTGACCCCGTCATGCAATGGAACTTTTGTTTGCTTTTGGGGGCTGTTGTTTGAGCCACAGTCTGACGAGGTCCATGGCCCATAAGTCTGAAACAGAAAGCAAGCCCTTAGAAACACTTGTCACAATTTGACAGAGTGTATCTCATGGCACGGGGCCTCTGTCTGTTCACATAAGGCCCCACGCATCACAGGACCTGCGTGGGTCCTGCAGTCAGACCCTGTATGACCATGAAGCAGGGAAATTTCCGTAAGTGCAGACACTGAGCGTGTGAAGGACTTAATCCCAGAGAGGAGCGCACAAACAGCAAGTCCCCAGTGTGATGCACACACAGCAGAAGCAAACCCTCCAAGAGCATGCCCATGTACACCAGAAACAAACTCTCCTGGTACTAAAGGTCCCAACTCGCTGTTCTGGGACCACCCAATGGCCTCAGTAGTCATCCTAGACATTTGCACATCTCACAGATGCAAGACGTATGCTACTGAAGTTACCTATGCGCTAAAGATACAGTGTAGTCTCAACTCCCCAAACCGCAGAACGTGGCCTCATGTGGAAAACACTGTTGGGAGATCAGTGAAGATGAGACCACACTGGAGGGGCCCTAATCCAATAGGACTAGCATTCTTATAAGAAGACGGCCATTCTTATAAGAAGACAGAGCCACTCAGGGGAGAAGGCTGTGGAAAGATGGAGCAGAGACTGACATATTGTAGCTGTGGGCCAGTGAGCTCAAAGATGGGCTGCAGCCAGAGGCACAAAGGTACTCAGCAGATCTCAGATGGAGTGAGGCCTGCCCACATCTCAGGCTTCTGGACCTCAGAACCATGAGAACACACCTCTATGGTCCCAAGCCACTCGGTCTGTAGTGTTTTGTCATCATGGTACAGACTACTCATGCATGTGAGGGCTGGAGTTGGTGGCTGGAGCCCTTGGGAACAAAATCAAGCACGCTGGCTCTGCCCTTGATGGCCCAGCTCACCCTGGTTCCAGCTTCGTGACTGTATCAACATTGCCCCAGATCTCAAAGTGGGTCTCATGTGTTTCTGGCAGGGAGGTGATGGTGGTGAGAGCAGGGGCAGAGGCAAGACCCTGAAGGAGCGTGCCTACTGGTCTCTCCTCACCAACGCCCTGGATCCCACTGCAGATGCCATGTCCAAGTGATTTTTTGTTTATTTGTTTGAGAGTGTTGTGGGGAGCTAGTAAGACAGGAAGAACGGTGACCATGAGCCACGGGAGACCTTGTTTAAAGCCTGACCAGTTACACCTTGTTGCAGTGCATCTGCGATGGTCCAGTGACTTGGAGCTCTGTTCATTATAAATGGCAGCAACTAACTCTTATCCAGAAACTTCCATGGGCTCCACTCTGGCTGAAGTAGAAGTACTGTCCACACTTCACAACAGGGAAATGAGGCCATGAGAGATAGTGTGCCCAAGTCACAGAAGAATTATCACCAGCCAGGTTTTGAATTCAGGGAGCCTCACAGAATAGGGACGATCAAAATACCTGCATTACTATAGTCACACTAGATACAACGCGGGGTGAGGGGGGAAGCGGGGAAATTTGCTCTAATTCCCACCTCACAAAGAAAAACCAGGGTGCCTCACACATAATGGATGGATAGATAGATAGATAGATAGATGATAGATAGATAGATAGATAGATAGATAGATAGATAGATAGATCATACATACATACATACATACATACATAGATGATAGGTAGATAGATGGATGGGTAATCAACAGATGGCTGGGTAGATGGATGATCAATTACTAGATGGATGGATATATGAATGGATGGATGGATTGATAAAGACTAACTATATATTTGGATGTCACAGAGATGGATAGGTACAATCATGATAGATGGATGACAGCTGGATGGATCAGTGGGTGGATGGATGGATGGATAATGGATAGTTGGGATCTAGAAGATTCTGCCATTTTCCAAAGATCACACAGCCCTTGCATCACAGCCTATAATAAAACCCAGGTCTCCTAACTGCAGGTCCAACACCTCTCACACTCGTTATAAGCTCTCCCCTAATGCCTATGAATATATGGGAAGATGCTGTTTTGACTAATGAAAGAATATGACACACATACATTCTTTCTTATCGGGGCCTCAGGTTGACCGGTTCTCCACAGCAATTTAAGAGACTAAAAGGTGTAGAAAAAGCATATGGTTCTAGAACCTCAGTCAGCAATTATCTGAGGAACCCCACCTGGGTCTGGCACCCAACTCAAGATATTCAGAGTTCAGGGCGTGGCCTGGTAGCTGTGTCTACTGTCCCATCTTCCCAAGCACTTGGATGAAAAGCAGCCATTGAGAAACACCAGCCAAGACCCATCCACTGCTTCCTCCTCTTACCACATCACGAGCAGCACCTGTACCCCAGTTCCGACCCTGGAGCCAAATCCAGGAGTTCGTATGCAGGAACATGTAGACGGGCACAGAAACCGCCAAGGTTAGCAGAAGTCGACAGACAAAGAAAACCAGCCATGTTATTAGGCTCCACAAGCAAGAGAAAGACAAATTAGCCATGGCGTAATTCTTTGTTTCTGGCATAGAGATGAGAGGTCAGTGTCCAGGCCTGGCTGGGCCACTCCCCCAAGCCCTGGGGATCCAGGCTCCTCCAGCCCACTGTCCCCAGGGTCCTTACAGCCACAGGTGGCTTCTGGCCATCTGATTTGCATGCAGGGGGTCAAGGAAGAAGAAAGTAGCCAGGGGTGGCACAGGACGGTCCTTGAGGAGGGTTCAGAACTCACACCCATGGTCACGCTCGGCTGCCAGGGAGGCTGGGAACCCCAGTTTTCACTCCTGGCGGCCACGTGCCAGCGAAAGCCCAAGTGTTTTCTTAGTATAGAAAGGGAGGAGACCAGAAACGGGGGGTGGGGGGCATCTAGAAGCTTCTGTCTTAGTACCCAAAGCACACAGACTCCTTACTTTTCCCCCACATATTAAATCATAGGGAACAAAAAGTGTGTCAGAAAAATTGATTTTGAAACTATATGAACATAATTGGCTGGTGGGAGTTTTATTCTCAGTGAGAACTGAATTTTTTGTCATCTTCTAAGTGGAACTGCTTTTTCATGTGCGCGCTCACTCATACATGCACACGCGCAGACTCTGCCACTGTCTGTTCAGAGCCTGAATTGTCCCTCTTTGCACCCACTTGATGTACTTACCCAGGTTCAGAAACCTTCCTTGCTTCCCAGACACAGGTCCCATATCCCATCACTCAGCACTCTAGACCTCTGGGAGCTGGGGCTTCTGCCCACAGCAGAAACACGGCGGTGGCAGATCCCCCTCTCAGGGTGACCAAGGGGAATAGATCCTGTCCCCTATAGGAAGACCCCAGCCTCATGCTGGCACATAGTAGGATCCTCAAGGAATAGTTTAGCCACGGTGGTTTTTACTCTCAGGAGTCTTTTAGGAAAGTCTTTAAAGCCCGGTGTTTCGAAGCAGGTGCTGTGGGGTTTGCACACTGCTGAAACAGGATTTCTTTGCTTTCTAAACAGAGCAGACTTACCTTCAGACCTAAACAAGGGCCCCCAGGTCATCTGGTGCATCGCCTCATTATTTCTCAGCAGCCGGAAGTCACTGCAGCTCTGTTTGTGTTTTGAAAGAGAAACTGTTAGTCTAGCAACACTTGGGGCGTGAACTCACTATCTGTGACTAGGGTGTTGAGCCCCTGGACACGTAAGTCTAGATGGGAACATGGGAGCAATGGGGAGCCTGGAAAGCAGACTTTGCCCTGTGAAAAACACTGCCTGGTTCAGTGGCACAGCACACTGTACCACTCGCTGTATACTCACATGGGCTTTCCAGGAATATGTTTGCATCCTAATTCCAGTCCTCTGACTGATTATTTGCAAAGATGATCAAGTAGAGATGAGCTCTAACCCCAGAGGTGGGGTCCTTGTAAAAGGGGAATCTGGACACAGAGACAGACTCAGGACAAACAACATCCACAAGCCAAAGAATGTTGGACCCACAAGAAGTTGGGTGAGGCCCCAGTCAGTCTCCCGCACCATTCAGAAGGACCCAGCCCATGACACTGTGGGATCCTGGACTTCTAGTTGGACAGTGAGTCTCTGGTGTTTCCGTGGCCCAGTGGCTCCTTGTCTGGAAACTCTAGAAACTAATGCAATGTCTACTCTAAAGGAACTTGGGGGACCAAGGTCAAGGTCAGGTTGCAAAGACTTAGAGAACCAGAAGCTCTCCACAGAGGAAGGGCTGCTGTGACTGCTGGTCCTACTGTCCCAGGACCTGATGGCTCCGGGCACATACTGGAGCAAACCTCTCTGTGGGTGTCCAGTCACCTGTCCCTGCAGGAAGGCTAACTGTGTGAGGAAAGGGACATCAACTGAATGACCTGACACTGTCTCCTCATCCACATTCTGCTAATGGCCAGAGGCTGTCACCTGGGAGAACTGCAGTCTGTGTCCCTCAAAGATGGGGACAGGGCAAGCGTGTCCCCCTCAAAAAGAGGAACATGTGTGGTTTGAGCAAATGAAAATGTAGATTATTCATCGGTCCCACGTGAATGCTGAGCATGAGGGACGTGAAAACTCCACAGAAGCCAATAGCTAGTGATACTCCAGCCGTATTGCTAAAGTGATATTAAATGGAGATATCATTTCTATACCTAGGGTTCTATAGTGAACTGAGGGTAATGTGAGGAGGGACTCAGGGATGGGAGGCAGCTCCAAGTGGTCTGAAGGGAAGAGGAGGGGGACAAGAGATCATAATGTGATGTGTGTGTCCTTAAAGCAAGACGGAGGGATCTTGGGGGAGAAAGGGGACCAGGAAGAAGGGAGAGGGGAGAACAAAGTGTAATGATAAATACATAGGAAAATGTCACAGCAAAACCCACTTCTTTGTACAGACACATCCAGAATGTGTCACTCCCCATCCCGGGCCCTCCCTCTGAGCTGCTCCCTGCTGAACATCACTCCAGATGTGGCACTTCTGCCCAGAAATCCCTGGAGCCCTGGGTTCTATCGGCAGGGCGGCTCTCCAGGGTTAGCACGTTAACAGGCCGTGGAGGAAGGAACCAGTACTCACTATCTTGCATGAGGCCTCTGGGCTCTCCATGCAGACCCGTAATTTGCAGTGCAGGTATACAATGGAGTTGTTGATAAAGGAGAAGATTCTCAGCTTGAACTGGGCCTTACTGGAGTCGCCGTTCTGGATCACACTGGTGTAGGTGTTAGGAACAGGGCAGCTGAGGGAGGGAACGAGACACGTTAGGTCAGACAGCCCCCCCCCCCGGCTGCTGCACAGGCAGGCTTGCTTATGACCATATCTGTCCCCTCCTAGGCATCCTGCAGCCTTGAGAGTCAGAGGACCCACTCAGTCACCAAGTCCCCAAACCCAGGTCCAGATCAGCATTTGCCTAGAAACTCCGAGGAGCTCAAAGCAAGTGATAGGGCTGAGTAAGGTGGCCCATGCCCACCTGGGCCCACACCTGTTATTGATGAAACCAAAGGTGACAGGGTCCCCGGCGTTGCTGGAGGGGGTGGCCCAGCACTCAGTCAGCACCACCTTCAGGCTGCTCTTCTTCCTGTGGAGCTCCACTTCAATCTTGATCTCATCACTGGCAGACACGCTATAGTTTTGAGGTATGGGAGAATCTCCAATGAACAACTGCATTTCAGTGACAAAATTCCCAGCACCGTGGAGGTCTTCAATGATGGTGTAGACCCTGGGGAGGGGGGAGGCTGTCAGCAGGTTCACTTACACAGCTCCTTCGTCCAGGTCCTCCCTCACAATGAGCAACGCTAGAGAAGCCTAGAAATCAGTAGGGTCTCCAGGTGAGAACCCACAGAGATCCCCTTGCACAGCGGCTGCAGGAAGTGCAGTGTCCTGGAGAGAGGGAGGCCATGGCGGAGGCTGTGAGCCTGAGGACCTGAAGCCTGCTCACCAAAAGCTGGGCCTCCTACCTGATCAGCTACGGGGGAGGTATTTGCTCATCTCTAATTAATCCTACATGGGACTTGGGGGAAATGAGGGAAGCTGGCAGTTAGCACAAGTCCTGTCCGCTCATGTTGTCACACTCGAGAAGACTCTCAAATGGTTGACACCCCAAAGAGCCAAGTGAAGGTGCCTGAATGAAGCCAAGCTGTGTGGAGGTGGGCGCGGCCACCCACTCACCCCCACTGTGGTGTGTAGCCGGAGGACGTCAGTAAGTCGTTGCGGAAGGCACAGTGGATGGGACTCAGGATCTGCAGGTAGTGGATGACACCCTCTGGGGACAGGTCATTCCTCAGCGTGGTCCTCACCACGGTGCTGGTCATATTCTGAGCACAAAGAAACTGGATGTGAGCAAGCTCCTGCGTGTCAGGGGACCCCCAGGCCCAGCCGCAGCTGCACTTAGGGGACGGAGACTTATCCCCAAACACAAAAGCCCTGACAACTATCCCCTAATGTCACCCGCCAGAGAGCGCCACGTCAGGCTTTGGCTTCTGCCTGTAGCCCCTGCCCTGTTCACCGAAAGGAGTCAAACATGCTTATGGATACGTGCTCTGTCATGCATGTAGAGCTGTCTCTTTGTGACAGTCGCAATGTCTGACAACATCAGACCATCAGGAATGGACCCCAGAGCTTGGGTGATAAAGACCAAACAACAGAGCTCCCTTTTCCAGCCCTGAACCCAGCTGGACTTTCAAACTCAGTATTTGGCTCAGAACACAGAGCCAAGTCCAACCTTCCATCTGCCAGCTCCTCTACTCCGTCCCCACAAAGAGGTGTTGACTCACTGGAAACAGCCTGACCTCAGAAGACACCTGAGCCCCTCACAGCTGCACTAATCACAATGGCTGCTCACCTGTGGGGCAACTGGGAGGCAGTGGGGCCTTTAGGGAGTGGGGCCTAGTTGGAGTACCTTAGGGAATTGGGGGTATACCCTTGAAGGACAGTGAGACCCTAGGAACCTCTCTGTCTCTGTCTCTCTCTCTCGCTCTCTCTCTCTTGCTCCACAATGTGTGTGTGTATATATA
>NW_008332152.1:537817-555248 GCF_000622305.1 Nannospalax galili | reverse complement strand
AGTTGCTCTTCTTTCGTGTTTTTCAGGGCTTTTTTTTTTTTTTTTTTATTTTATATATATATATATATATATATATATATATATATTCATAAATCTGACTAACATACATGTGTTCGTACATATACTTAGACATATTCATGCACATACACAAACATTCACACATGCACACTCACATACACTAACATTCCCACGTGACTCCACATGTTGTATCATCTTTCCTGGGCAGAGAGGATTCTTTACCTCGACTCAGACTAACCCCAGGCCCTTTGCACCAGAACCCTGCAGCGTGGAGCTGGCACTCCCCTCTGGATTCTAGGGTGCTGGTGTGAGAACTTAGATCTGCCTGACTTCCTCTGCTGGGGTCTCTTGCTCAAAGTCAGAGACCTAGGTATGCAGATCCTGCCTGGTCCCTCCACCAGATGCAAACCCTCCCCACACCAAGGTCTGTCCTGTACTCACACTCTGCACGAGGGTCCCACACTCGCCCCAGTTGGCCACCAGGAGCACATGGGTGCTGTTGCTGTCGCTCACATTGCAGGAGGGCTCTCCCAGGTACAGGGAGGCCTCAGGAATGGCCTCCTGCTGCAGGAAGCGCTTCTCAATGGCGATGACAACCTTCTCAATCTCACAGAACACCCCAACTGCGTCCGTCAGGTTCAGCCGCAGGGGCAGGTCCTGGGGCACAGAGCTGGTACCTTGCACTGGGGCAACCCAGGTCTCTGTCAAAAGAGTGGGCTGCCCTGGGCCAGGCATTTGAACTGTGTTGCCAGGAGAGCCACCTGCAGGGTCCAAGGAGACAATGGCTCAGGGCCTCTGTTTAGAGCCTAAAGGAACAGGGTAAATGGCTGAGGCCCTGCACTGTGCTCTAAGGCAGCCACACCCAGGCACTGCCTGCTCCAGGCAGTATGCAGACACTGCACAACCCAGGCTCCGGGGCTTCAGTTCATCCCCAAGGGTTAGAGAAATGCCTAGCCTATGCATGGCCAAGTCATCTACTCCATGGGACCTGGGGCTAATCTCCAAGTGGGGTCCTGAGCTGTCCTCTCAGGAGCTCAGGCCCCTTTTCCTGCCCTGGTTTCCTTCCCGCCCCAAAGCTCACACTTCCGCACTGCCCTTAGCCCTGTAAAGGTTTCTGACGCACACACCAATCCTCAGAAATCTCCTTTCCTGTTCCATGTGGATGCAGACCTCCAGACTTGACTCAGCAGACCCTTATACCCTCCTTCCAGGACTGGCTTGTCAACAGCTGGCCTGGGACCCCCCACCCCCATCCCCACCCTGCCTCCTCTCAGCATAGGGCTCCCTCTACTGTCTCCCAGCTGCCTGTGTGGCACCCCCCACACCTCAAAGCCTCCTCACGCTCCTGGGCACTGTGTCACCCCTCTGCTACCCTCTCCCACAGGATCCCAAAATTTCATCAGCCTCAACTGCATATTTGGACCAGAGGCTACCTTAGTTGGCCCTGATGGCCAGCTCCAACACACCCCTTCTGGAAAGCCCTCCCTGACCACACTGCACTGAAACAACTTGGCCTCCCCTTTGTCCTCCTACTTCACCTCAGGACCAGCACATCCCTCTGACCCAGACCCTGTTCACGCTCATAGATGGCTGCCCCCCTCTACTGAGGGTATATGAAAGAAGAGTCAGGCACACATACACATCACAGATACATAGACACAGGAAACTTGTCCAGGACATAAAAAGATGACAACTCCATTTGGACAAAAAGCCCTTAAGTAAAGGATTATGGGATTGTTACCTTCACAGAGTCTTCCAGAATATTCCACATGCGATTCAGGGGCTCCCCCCGCGCAGATGCAAGTGAAAGACCCGAAGGTGTTCTGGCAGGACATCCCTGGTGCACAGTCATCCTCCTTTCTGCCACACTCATCAAAATCTACAAAGTTTTGAGAGCAGGATGGAGCCGTGACTGGCCTGTGGGTGGCCCTGGGAAGGGCAAAGCCACCAGGTGTACGTGCTGTGAGGACAGTGCATGTCTCAGCACAAGCCAGGACACTTCGCTGGGGCTGCGGGTGGATGCTGACCTGGGAGTAGGGGCCAAGGGCCATTCTGGAAGAATACAGCCTCAGGACAGGGAAGGGATTCCAAGAGAGGAGGGTTGTTCCTCCAGCCCACTGCTATAGGCAGGAAGTGAGAAAGTCTGGGGACCCAGACCACAAACCACTGAGCCCAGCAGGCCCTGGTACCACCCCCACCCCTCACCTTTCTGCTCATTTGATCTATCGGTCACTTCAGGAAAGTGGTATGAGCCAGAAAAGCAAAGCAAAGACCACAGACCACTGGGCTCCAGGCTCATCGATTTCCTTCTGGCCTTTTAAAATGTACTTATTTTTATTTATGTATGTGTGTGTGTGCATGCATACGTGCGCACGCACACACCTGCACCTGTTTTTAAATATTTTATTATTTTTATTTTATGTGTAAGTATAGTGCCTGCATGTAAGCGCATCTGTGTCATGCAATGCCCATGGAGGTCAAAACAGGGCATTGGATCCCCTGGAACTGGAGTTATAGATCGTCGTTAGCCTCCAGGTAGGCACTGGGAATCAAACCCAGGTCCTCTGCAAGGGCATTCAGTGCTCTTAACCAGATATGTGCAGGTACCCTCAGATGCCAGAAGAGGGAGTCAAAACTCTTACAACTGGACTTGCAAGTGGTTGTGAGCCACCCACTGTGGGTACTGAGAACCAAAGCTGGGTCTTCAGGAGCAGCAAGTGCTTTAACTGATGAGCCACCTTCTCTCCGGCCCCCTCCTTCAGGCCTTTAAAACATAAACTCCAGGGACGGGGATGGGGCTCAGTGGTAGCCCACTTTCTTAGCATGGGGAGAGGCCATGGGTTTGATTACCAGCGCATACAAACACAAAGGTATGCACACTCATAAACACACACTTGCACACAAACACACATGCACATACATGTGTGCACATGCACCTCTTTTCTTGACCCTGCCTTTCTAGCACCTTCCATCTCGATGCCCATAGTGTAGACAGAACTCAGGACACCTCCTACCGCAGACTATTGATTCTCTCCAATGCTTTCAAATCAGCACCGGCAATGGCATTATTTGTGGTCAGAACTAAGGTTCCTCTCCTCAGGACAAAGTTCCAGAATGCTACTGCCAAGCCACTGAGGAAGAATGCCTGTGGGGCCGCTGGCATCCATTGCTGCCTTGGCTCCCTAAAAAGGTGAAGCGATTCTTGCCCCCAGCCAGCCCCACAGACCCCTCAAGCATCAGCTGGCTGTGCTTTGTCGGGTCGGTGCTTGTCTCAGAAAGAAAGGATTTGGGACTTTTTATTTTGCCCCATTTTTAGGTTTTTTTTTTTTTTTCTTTTGCAATTCGCTGGACAAAGGGAGTAAGCAAGCTATTTTGATGGCAGCACCCTCAGTGATCAGGTGTGTGTTAGTGACCTGTGCTTCTTCTATGGGGTGTTGTCTCTTGGGGCCCTTTGCACACTTATCAGCAGGCTCACAGCATCTGCCATTGTTTTGTGCAACTTCATCTATATTTAGGGCATTAGCTCTCCCCTAGTAGAAGTTTTCTGTCCTTCTTTCCTTCCCATCTTCAAAAAATATTTTATTTCTTTATTTTATGTGTATGCATGCATTGCCTGCATGTGTATAAGTGCACCTGTGTTGTGCAATGCCCTTGGAGGTCAGAAAAGGGCATCAGATCCCCTAAAACCAGAGTTCTGGACAGTTGTTAGCCGCTATGTGGGTGCTGGAAACCAAACCCGGGTCCTCTGCAAGAGCAGCTTAACCACTGAGCCATCTCTCCAGTTTTTCTCTCTCTCTTTTTTTTGGGGGGGGGTCTTTTTGAGACAGGGTCTCCCTGTAGCCCCAGCTGTCCTAGAACTCACTATGTAGACCAGGCTGGCCTTGAACTCACAGAGCTCTGCCTGCCTCTGCCTCCCAAGTGCTGGGATTAAAGGCGTGCGCCACCACGCCCGGCCCTCTCTCTTTTTTTTAAGACCTGTCATATTGTGCAGCCCTAGAACTCGCTATGTAGACCAGACTGGCCTAGAACTCACAGAGATCCACCTGCCTCTGCCTCCCGAGTGCTAGGACTACAGGTGTGCAGCACCACGCCGACCTAGAAGGGTTTTTCCCTATTGTCTCTTTAATGGTAACTGTACTCTGCTTGACATAAGAGATTTTATAGTTTTAGAAAGTCAAGAATTTCAGCCTTTTCCTCTGAATGCCTGATTTTCTTTGGGAAATCCTTATTCCCCAAACTAATTTTAAAAAACCATTAATCTTCAATTGTAAAGTCTTAACATTTTTAATATTTTATTACTTTTATTTTATGTGTATGCATGTATTGTCTGCATATAGGTAAGTGCACCTGTGTCATGCAATGCCCACGGAGGACAGAAGAGGCTGTCGGATCCCCTGGAACTGGGGTTATGGACAGTTGTTAGCTGGCATTTGTGGGTGCTGGGATTTGAACCCAGGTCTTCTGCAAGAACAGTCAGTGATCTTAACCGCTGAGCCATCTCTCCAGCTCCGTAGTCTTAACTTTAAAAAAAAATCTACCTATGGGCTGGAGAGATGGCTCAGTGGTTACACACACACACGTGCACACACATGCACGCACACTAAAAATGAATAAACACTTTTAAAATCTATTGATAAGTCAGTTTTCAGTCCTTTTATGGGGGTTCTAAGTCGCCTTCCTCTCCTTGCTTTTCCTCACTAGCTCTTTTGCTAGGATCTCCATGGCAACCATGCCTTGGACAGTCTGGCTGCCACCAAAGCATGGGGTGACAGGGGAGGGGCATCCCCAAGACCACTGACCGTTCAATGTTTAACAGTAACTGTGACAGGTAAGTAGTAAGGCAGGTGTGAAGGCCCCACCCGCTCCACCTGCAGCTCCTGGGAGGCCCCAAGAGGAGGCTCCGGGTACATCTTCCTGACTGAGGCCACTACTGGTCTCCTGCTGCCTCTGGTTCCAGAATTTGGAGCGGCCACTCTCAATGCCAGCCCTTGCATACCGTGTAGGACGGTGTCGCCTCTGACCACCTCCAGCACAGACGTGTTCTGTAAGGCAGCGAGGAAGGCGGCAGATGCCTCCCTGACATCCAGGTCCCCGATTATTAACAGATCAAACTCCACCACGATGCTGCCGTTGGTGATGCCAGTGACATCCACTCTGATCCTGCCTGTGTCCATATGCTGACGCAGCATGGCTGGCAAGGAGTCCCGCACCTTAGAGAAACAGGCCACGAGAGAAGTCAGGTCACAGGTTATTTGTTCTAAGAACAAATCCTCCTGGGGTTCTGCCTAGCAGCACAGCTGGGTCCAAGTCCCAGATTATGTTTTGCCCTTCCCTGTCTGTGGGGTCTGAAAGCCCAGCACTAACACTTGCAGGTGCCCGTGACACTGAGGGGCCCTCTCCCCCAAAAAGCAGCAGACAGCTACAGAGACCTGTCTGCAGGTTGAACGGGGGCAATGCACGGCAGGGATCCCACACTCAAAGGCCTGTAACACGGAGGTTCACAGTGGCAGTTACAGCCAGCTGCCCTTAGCTCAGAGCTAGGGGAGGCAGCGGGCTGAATGAGTGGTCCTACGGAAGACGATCACCTGCTCCCTTTGATTTTCTAGAACTTTCCTTTGCCCCTGACGCTGCAGAATATTTCCCTGTTCTTCCTCCCCTCCTGTCCCCAGGCCATGTCTGCAGCAACCTTATCAGGATGGACAGTTCCTGCCTCTGAAAGGCTTGTTTTGTTCTCTGTCCCTTCAGACAGAGTCTTGTGTCAGGGACTACATCCATCCACTCCAGCCCTGAAAGACACATGCTCTTACAGTGAGCCTTAGCATCCCATGCGGTTCAAAAATCACCCTTGGAAAAGGCACCTTGAGGGATGGTCAGAGAAACCCATTAGGGGCCATGTCTCAAAGCCTGGCTCTTGGGGACACCTCTGGGCCACACAAGGCAAACAGGTCCATGGTTTTTCAGAGGCTTAGCATCCCCGACTCCAGCCAGACCCTCAGCTGTCCTTGGTTGGCTCAGTCAGCTGCATTACCTTAGCAGTCAGTGCCTCTCACCCCACCCCTGAGAGATCTGTCATAGTTTGGGATTAATGTCACCATTTCAAAGTAGTCTCCAGACAAAGCTCTAGACCCTGCTAGGGAATGAGAAGCCATTAGCCCACCACCTCCAGAACCGGCCTTGGCGTCTTTTGGATATTACAGCCACACAACTGTTTTCTATCCTGAGATTCTAGACAAACAAAAACACAACTATCTAAAAATGGGCCAAAGAGGAAATGCATTAAAAGACTAATGTAGAAGCTTGGGATGGAGACGGAGCCGCTCCAGTTAGCCACCAGAGGCATGTAGAAGGGCTAAGCACCTGTTACTTAATACCACACCAACTGTCATTTCTCTGAAGGGAGGCTGTGACCCACATTATCAATCCAACCACTGAGGACTCTTGGATTCAGGCGCTGGGAGAAACTGGGAATCCAGATAAGCAAGGCAGGGCTTCAGATCCCCAAGGAGCTCAACAGGGACAGCTCCTGGGGGTACCACGGTCCATTCCATCAGGGGGTGGTGTCCATGGACTGAATGGAACAGAACTGGACCTACTGCCACCAGCTTTAGGACACACCTTTGTATCATCACACTGAACGCTAGGTGGCGCTGACAAACCCTCTCTAATCTAGGTCTTAAACCCCCGTTTAAGGAAAAACTAAAGGTAAACATTTCCACTAGGTAAATAAGGTCACTAAATAGTAGTAAGTGCATTCTCTATACTTTAAAAAAATGTAATACGGGGCTGGGGCTGTAGTTCAGCTGGTAGAGTGCTCGCTTAGCTCGCTTAGGTGTCATCTGGAACACCATATAAACCACATCTGGTGGTGCACACCTGTAATCCCAGAACTCAGAAGGAAGAATCAAGAAGATCAGGAGTTCAAGGTCATCCTTGGCTACCTAGAGAGTTTGAGGCTAGCCTGGGATACACAAGACCCTGCCTCACTAATAATAATTAATGATGATGCGATACCACCAGCGGTTGAGGGTTGTTACTCCTACTGCTTTGTTAAGAATGTCATTTTCCAAAGTGTGCTGGAGGACGGCAGGGAAAAGACACAGGTGGGAGCGGAATGGACAATGAACGAAGGAAGCTGACCATCCACCAGTGAATAATGGACCAACAGAGTGCACACTGGAATAGTGTCCACCCATCAAAAGGAATGGAGTGCAGATGTGTGAGAAAACATGGATGAACCTGGAACACATTAAGCAAAGTGAGAAGCAGACCCAACATGTCATTAGTGGTCCAGGGGCTGGGGCAGGGCAGAGGAGGACATTTGCGATGGGTACACAGTTTCCTTTGAAAGTAGCTAATGTTCTGGAACTGGATAACTGGATGGCCATGTTAGTTGCAGATTTTTTCAAATGTCACATAAATTAAATTTTACACTTTACATTTAAAAAATTTTTATTTTATGTATATGAGTGTATTGCCTGCGTGTGTGTATGTGCACCCATGTCATGCAATACCTTCGGAGGTTAGAAAAGGGTGTTCGATCCTCTGGAACTGACGTTATGGATGGTTTTTAGCCACCATAGGGGTGCTGCAAACCGAACCTGGGTCCTCTGCAAGAGCAGCCAGAGCTCTTAACCACTGAGCAATCTCTCTAGCCCCACTTTAAATTTTTATGTATCTGAAATAGGTCTTGATTTTTTTTCTGTTTGTGTGTGTGTGTGTGTGTGTGTGAGTGAGAGAGAGAGAGAGAGAGAGAGAGAGAGGGAGGGAGATGTGGAAGTCAGAAGACAACTTATGGGAGTCATAACTCATTCTCTTGTCTAGGGAATTGAATTCAGATATCCAACTTGGTTGCAAGTGCCTTTATCTTCTGAGTCATATTGACAGCCCCAGATCTCAGTTTTGTATGGGTTCTGTGTGTGTGTGTGTGTGTGTGTGTGTGTGTGTATAAATGTATGTGTACACATACACACGTCTGTGCATATGTATTACTGGGGACTGAACCTAGGGCTTGGTGCATACTAGGTAAACACTGTAACACTGGCCTATATCCCCAGCTCTCTTGCTTTTTTAAAAATTCTGAGACAGGGTCACATCATCTCAGTAAGTTGTCCAGGCTGACCTTGAACTCATTCTGAAGCCCAGACAGTCTTTGAACTTGAGATCCTTTTACCTCAGCGTCCTGGGTGGCTGGGAAGACAAGCCTGCACCACCCAGGCCCTGTTTCAGTACTTAGTTAAATATAGAGGGACTTTCTGCTCCACAGAGCTTGAAGCAAGGTGGGTGGGGGAAAGGTGTCCTTCCCACCACCTCCAGACAGACCTCTGTCACGTAGTCCCGGTGCCCAGACCTGCTGCAGCTCTATCCCAGCCTCTTCCAAAAATGAGACGCTCATAGAACTGGTGAGTCTAATTTTTAGTTGGAAGCATCTAGAATCCATCTACCCTCCTTCCTTTCTTCCCAGGAAGTAAGGACTGACTGTTGCAACTCACCATCCTGGAGAACAGCTCTAGGAAGTCCTGATATTCCTTGCTGCTGGCATTGCGGAAGGATTCTGAATACTGGATGTTTGCTATCTGGACTTTGCCGGTGAGTTTCTGGGCCGCTGCAGGATGGAGAATTCATGAGGTCAGAGACTGTCATTTCAGGGTCTGGGTTGGCTCTGTGAACATCAAGCTGAAGCTGACCTGTCAGGTTCCAGGAAGAGGAGCACTGACTGCTGCCCATCAGCAGGGCCTACCAGGGGAGAACCACCAGGGTCAGCCAAGCGCCTACAGCTCTCCCCACGGGGAATTCATTATAGTGCAGGCAACTGGCCAGCAAACCCGGGCAGCTTGGGAAGGAGTGAGGCACCATTACACAAGCAGGGCCACAGCATGGCTGGCCGAACCTGGACTTGGGCTGGCCAAACCTGGACATGGGCTGGCCAAACCTGGACATGGGTTGGCCAAACCTGGACATGGACTGACTGAACCTGGACATGGGCTGGCCAAACCTGGACATGGACTGACCGAACCTGGACATGGGCTGGCCGAACCTGGACATGGACTGACTGAACCTGGACGTGGGCTGGCCGAACCTGGACATGGGCTCACGGCCAGCCTCTGTGCAGAGCCCACTCCTTGATGGGGGCCTGTTCAGTCAGCCCTTCTGCCCTACAGCCCCACCTCTCTGTGGTCTGAGGACAGTCGCTTTGTTGGCTGTGCATCTTTGCTCTGTGGGGCTTCTAGGAGCAGGTGGGACATGAATGTGGTCCAGGAATTTCCCAGCCACACCCTGGTTTTGGGCACAGTGGCCTCTATCCTAGTCCATCCTTCACTGAACATCTGCGACATGCAGGGGCCTCTGGGAAGTGAGGGAGAATAGCACGTTCTCCTGGGTCTTCAAGCAGGTCCCCCAAGAGCATCTCACTTCATCCCAAGACAAAGCACAAGGCCATGCCACAACACATTCCTGCTGAATCCCAAACCTCATGCCCTTGGAGTCATTACGGTCTTCGTGCCTGACGGCCAGGACCATGGCCAGTGGCACCTGCAACCTGATCCAAAAGCCAGCAGAGGCAGGACAGGAGCACAGCTTAGAGCAGGAAGCCTTTCCTCAGGCACAGGGTCACGTGCCCATGGACAGCTCATCCCTTCCAGAGTGAGGGAGACTTCAGAGGCCCACCCTCACTCAGACTCAGGAGCTTCCCTGCCTGACCGTCCAGCCAGCACCAACATGCCCATCCTCGAGCTGGCCACGAGCTTGCACAATTTTAGCATCGCCACACACTGTTCTCTAATTTCCAGTGTGAGGCTCATCTGTACTTAAAAATATACAAGTTAGGGACTGGAATGGCTCAGCAGTTGAGAGCACTGATGGCACTTCCAAAGGACCCAGGTTTGATTCCCAGCACCCACATGGAGGCCAAAAAACTGTAATTCCAGTTCCAGGTGATTTGACAACCTCTTCTGGCCTCCGTGGGCATTGCGTGACATGGGTGCACTTACACAACAATAAATAAATTAAAAAATATATTTTTAAATACACAAGTTAAAACTCTAAACTGGAGTGCTGGAGAGATGATTCAGTGGTTAAGAGCACTGGCTGCTCTTCCAGAGGAATCCAGTTCCAGGGGATCCAACGCCCTCTTCTGGCCTCCATGGGCATTGCACGGCATGGGTGCACTTACATACATGTAGACAAAACACTCATGCCCATAAAAGTAAATACTTTATATAATTAAAAAAAACTCTAAACTGTCCTTACTGAAACCCAATAGATCATCTTCAGCATCACCCAAGGACTGTAGCCCCAACTTGGGAGACACAGCACCCAGTATTTGGGAAGCTCCTTGAGATGTGAAGATGTCCTATAATGTTACAAACCTAGCTAAGTTATATGCTGAGAAAATAGCAGGTGTCAGGTGCTAACGAGAAGAAAGGGGGGATTCGATTTAATTATATACAACTCTGGAAAGGACCAACTCCCAAGTGACGGGGGGGGGGCGGGGGGGGGCTGTGCCATCACGTGATCCTGCTGCCACCCGCCCCTTCCCATAAAGTAAACCAGATGTACTTGTGCTGAAAACCCAGCAGCCTGCACACAGACCTCGCTCTGTCCAACCTTTACACATGAAAATCTCTTTGATTCTTTCCTGCTCATCCCACTGATAAGCGGTGACGCAGCCCTGAAGCCCTTACCTGTCCGCACTTTCAGGTGCGTGCCGGCACCTTCTCTCCCACACACCTTAGCCACGATCTCTACGAGGTACAAGACTCCAGGCTCCAGCCCCGACAGGGTCACATTCCTGTCCTGGGTCTCCATGTTCATGGCAGGCCCGCGGGGAGACACCAGGGTTAGGTAGAAGGTGGGGGACGGGTTGAGGCCCACTGACCACCCCAGGTGAAAGCTGGTGTGGGTCACGTTGGAGACCGTGACCCTTCCAATGGGGCCGGGAACTAGGAAGTGAAGCAGAAAGCCGGACATAAAAATCAATCCCTACATATAAAGTTGCCCTCTGTGGGCAACGGCACTCAGTCTACAGCAGAGGCAGGGTAATGCCAGACACGGGGCACACTGGAATGTCGTCCCGCAGAGATGATGCCCCTGTGAGGGGGCCTTGTAGGCCCCTAGCCTGGGCTTCCAGGGATCAGTTCCCAGCTATGTTTTGTTCAAAGGATGGTTTGGATCTGGCCCTGAGGTCCCCGGCTGTTCCAACCACCCCTCCTCAGCTGGCTCTAGGTGACTGCTTCATAAGCCTGTCTGCTTAACCCTGTGTGGGTGTCCTGGGCTCAGCCATTGCTATGACTGGCCCGAGAGTCAGTCTGACAGGGAAGTCACTGACAGTTGGTGGAACAATCCTGGTGTACACGGGTTGGCAAACTGGGTCCTGGAGCCCCTGCTGTGCCCCAGAGGAAACATGGAGAACTCACACTTGACAGTGGTTCTGACTGAGCAAAATTCACAGCTCTACAAACTCACAAAGAAGCTACCAGTCAGGCTCTGTGAGTGGTCACAGCCTTGGCTGTCTGCTGCTGGGAGCCGCCACTCGCTTCTGGGTGTCCCCAGGATTTGGTGATGGTTAAACTGTTTATGTACCACATGGATCTGCCAGGGGTTGCAGCACAGCTGTGGGGTGTAGACAACTGAGGTGCACACCGCTGGGTATAGACGGTGGGAGGACAGACATCTGCAGTGCATAACTGCTGGGGTTTCAACAGGGCTGAGCGTCCAGGGCAGCTGAGCTGGACCACGTGTACAGTACTGCTAGAGGTTGTAGGTTTGTTGGGGAATCCTGCTTCAGGGCCCGATGGCACACACACTCCCCCAAGGCTCCTCCCACTCCCCTGCCCATCCTCTGCCCCAGCTGCTGCAAGGTAAGGATCCTTAGGACGTGAGTAGAGGGTTAGGGATGAAAGGGGGGCCTTTTCTCTCCCTAACTAGATCAGGACCACACAGCTCTGTGCCTAGGTCCTCATGCTTGACAGGAAAGGACTGCAGTTCTGACATGAGGGTTCATGAAGTCCCTGCCCCCTTGATGACTTACCACAGGCAGAGGGCTCTGGAGCCACAGGGGTTGGGACTGATGGCAGGCCTGGGAAAGAGGATGGTGGGGGACCCTCATTCTGCAGTCTTGTAGAGTTCAGAGGTGTCTCCTGAGTGGGGATGCTGGGATGCCACACAACATGGTCTGTGGGGCCTTTGGTCAGGGCAGGCCAGAAGGATGGGTCTGTGGTAGAGTCTCCTTGTAACTGCCCAGGAGTGTCCAGTGGGCCATCTGTGGTCCAGGAGCCATGGGTTGGTCCTGGAGCCCTGGAGGAGGAACTGGCCACCCCACTGCTACTCTCATGACCTGTTCCCAGGCTCGGGGCCATGCTGAACACCTCCATACCTTGACCTGTGCCGTTCCTCCCCTGCCCCACTGTGCTAATGCCCCCTCTTCTGGGTGGGGGCCCTGGAGTCTGGGCCTGAGCTCCTTTTGGGGTATTCTGTGGGTTCCTGGGGCTTGAGGATAAGGTGAAGGTCTCTGAGCCAAGGGCTGTGGCTCCCACGCTGACAGCTGGGGCTGTGACTCTGGTTGCTGTAGACAGCCCACCTCCTGTGGGGGTCACCATGTCACCTGCAAGACATATTTACTGTCAGATGCCAGGAGCAGCTAGCAAGGCTCATCAGACTTCATCCAGCAAGAGCCCTCACCAGAGAAAGACATCACCACATAAAATGTGGTCCCCACGCCCCATGGGGTCCCAAGCATGGACACAGGCCTCTCAGAGGTGCTAACTAGTGGATAAGAAAAGCACAAGGCAGGCTGGGGGGCTAGCTCAGTCAGTAAAGTGCTCACTTTACAGTGCTCACTGTGTGAGCCCAAAGACCTGAGTTCAATCCCCAGAACGCATGAGCTGGAGGGACACTCAGTGGTTGGGAGCTGGAGGGACACTCAGTGGTTGGGAGCTCCTGCTGCTCTTCCAGAGGAAGTTTGTTCCCAGCACCCACATGAGCAGCTTATAACACATTGTAAAACTCAAGTTCCACTGACACAACAGCTATCAGCGCTATCAAAGTGCCTGAAACAAATCCTGAGTCCATCGCTCTCCAGTCCAGCCTTGGCAAACAAAAGAGAAATGAGCAGGAACCCAACAGAGGGATGCTTTTGGAAGTTCTCATCAAGAAATCCCAGTGGACTCTGATATGAACATTTGAAATTTGCCCTGTTCTGACTTTTTTTCTAGTTCCCTGTCTAGAACTTGTAACGCTAATTACTCTTGCCTTTACTTCTCCTATTCACCAGTCAAGGACTTTCTTTTCCCCCTATAGGTAAGAGTTATGCAACTTGGGAGTCTTTTAGACAGACCCACTGGAGGGATACCCCAATTGCCTCATCCGCATCCCTGTTCAGCATGGAAGTAGCCAGAGCAGTGTGCGTCCTGATTCCCTATTGGCAATATGAGTAACCCCTTCAGAGGATGGTGTGATAAGAATAGGAGGTAGGAATTGGCTAGGCAGTTAGGGTAAAAAGACCCCAAAGAAAAGTAGCCAGTTTCTTGGCTAAAAGTCAAAAAAAAACCTCCAGTTCCAGCAATCTGACACCCTCTTCTGGCCTCCACGGGCATCTGCACCCACATGTACATGCCTCACACAAACACACACATATACACAGAATATAAGTAAAATCTTAAAAACAAACATGAACATTGTGCTATGCACATGTAACCCAGGCTCTTGGGAGGAAGAGACAGGAAGATTCCTGGGGCTCACTGACAAAACAGTCTAGCCCTAATCAGTGAACTAGGGAATGACATCCAAGGTTGACATCTGGCCTCTACATGCATGTGCGTGCACACACATACACACACACGTGCACTTCCCACATGTACACACATGCACACATACAAAAGAAAAGAAAAAAAGGAGACAAACTGCAGGGATAGAAGACAATGCACAAAATGCTTATGAAACCTTGGCAAACAGTCCCCAGTACTCCTTCCCCCAGCCAAGTCTTACCACGGGAGGGCAAGTAGGAGCTAAGCCCCTCCTATGCTCCAGCATACTCCCAGGGCAGACACGACAAATCAGCCACAGCACCAAATATCTGCCAGTGGCTTCCTCCTGCTTCTCTAAGAGACTTGGAGGCACAGGCATGGTAGGACCAGGGCTCAGGGGCCCCCCAGAGGGGCCCTCCTCCAGCACACCGGACTTCTATACTCTCCCAGTCTTGAGGCCACCTGGGGAGGACTCCTCCCTCCTGGATGTGCTTGGGGACTTTCATAAGGCTGAGGTACTGCATTTCCATGGACCTTTATACTCTCCATAAAAATAATCTACTTAAATTATATTTTACGATTTAATGATATTGCCTTGAGATAAAGAGCAATGGAAACACTCGCTGTTAGATATATTTACCGTACATTCATTCCTCCTGAATTTAAATGGAAATGGAAATATTTCCGTGGGCCCTTGCATTACTGTGGCCCTCAGCACTATGCCTGGTGAAGCCGGCCCTCCCATCCCAGGCCCCAGAACAGGGCAGGGGACACGCACCTTTGCAGACCCGGCCAGCCCGGGAGGGGTTGGCATCCCTGGTTGTGAGGCACTGACAGGTGTAGAATCCCTCCAGGTTGATGCACCGGGCATCTGGGGAGCAGTCGTGCTCTGAGCTATGCGCACACTCATCCCAGTCTGTGAGGAGAGGAGGACGCAGAATTAGTGAGAAAGTGCCCAGGCTGGTCAGGAAACACAAGGGAAGGGATGAAAGTCTTCCTGAGTGCGGACAGCCTTCCTGGGGATGAGGCCTGGGTCTCTTAGACCCAGAGTCCAGTGCCCAGTGTGAGAACCTTCTGTCTCAAAGCGAGTCAGCACTAGGGCTGATCAAGCAGATCTGCAGGTGAACAGGCCACAAGGTTGATAGATATTCCACAGTGCTGAGCCCTCGCCACAAGACAAAGGGAGCCCCCATACCCTCCCCTACATGAACCCTCAAACCCTTTCACTCAGTGTTCTGGACCTGCGGCCAAGGAGCTGAGCCCACCCCAGGGTGCCTTCTGCAGCCTAAAACAGTGGGGAGTCGCAACCACTGGCCCTTGTTTCCCGTGGAGGAAGCCAGGATAAGGTTTACATTTTACTTCATTTGCCCTTCAGATAAGGAAAAGATTGGCTCCGACTACTGCTGCCTGGGCTACTTGTGAGCTGGAGGCACACCCTGCCAGAGGGAGACAAACCTTGTACTGTCGTCCCCTGCTGGTCCACCTGGAACACGGTGCTTGCAGACAGAAGCTGGAGTATGGGCTTCAGCATGGAGACGCCCACTGGGAACTCGGGGTCTTGCAGGGTGAGTCTAAGTGTCACCACCAGGCTCCCTGCCTGCAGGTTCACGAGCTGTAGTCTCAGCTTCCCACGACTGGACAGGTCAGAAATTGCCGGCGGAAAGGCAGTTTCCACCTAGCCAGGAGAAGGTCACAGCTGCTTAGACAGAACACAGAGACACCCATCCAGCCATGGGGCCCACCCGGCTCTCCCTGGGACAGTGGGAATCCCCACAGCACCCAGTACAACCAAGCCACCAGCCACAGGCATCAAATGGACCTCTTAGTCCTCCTAGAAATGGGTAAGGAATGTGCACATGTAAGCGAGAGACAGGCTTCCAGCTTGCTTGATGAACTAACGGGGAGGGGCAGTATGGTCTCCGTAACTCCTGGTGGCTGTCCCTTCCTTACTGGGAAGAAGACAGCCTGGCTTCAACCTTCCTACCACTCATCCATGAGCACAGGGATTAATACTGGGGAAAGGGTTCTCTAAGAACCTTGAAGGTGCTCCTGGAGGCTCAGGCAGGAGGATTCAAGGTCTGCCCAGTGAGCTACATGGTGAGTTCCAAGCAAGCCTAGCCTATAGAGTAAGACCCTCATTTCTCCAAATAAAGATCTGCTCCCCCTGCAGGCAGATATCAGGGGCAACACCCCCTCCTCCATCTGGCATGTCTAAACACCCTGCAAGTAGAACGCCTCAGGTCCATTCGTTCCAGACTCTTTCCAAGGAGGCTGATAGGGTGAGTGGCCTAGAGACTTCGGGATGGTGGCTCCTTCCAGAGCAAAAGGCGGTTCCTTCTGCCATCCAACATAGCAAATTGTTCCCCTCTGGAGCAAGGTTTAGGTGGTTTGCCTGCAGCATGTTGTAAAAGATTTGGGCTCCCGAAGCCCAGGGGTCCTCAGCTGAGACACAGCCCCTGCATGGGCTCCCCTGGGAGGAGGAGTAAGATGGGACCAGCCCTGTGTAATTCTTGGGCCACCAGCTGTGTGGAAGTGACAGGGACTCTGTCTCTGACCCAGGAACCTGGTGTCTTCTGCCGGTGTGACTCTACAGTAAGCTAGCTCGTCATTTGCCAAAGATAAACTGGGCAGTTGAGGTGGTCAGCCTTTCCTCTATCCTAGCACCCAGGGTAGACAGTGAACACTGGCTCAGCTCCCCAGGCGGGATGCTCTCACATCTTCTGTTTCCATAGGGAGCAGCAAACAGAAGCTGAGATTTGCAGCAGATCCTGTGCTTGGAAAGCGGCACCAGCACAGGACATCAGAGTCTAGGGCAGAAACTTCCCAGCAAGTCGAGCCGCACAGTCATTTGACCTGAGATACTTACTTACCTGAGGGTGGATTGCCCCAGTGTGGAGGTCTGCCACCCCGTGAGAGGAGTGGAGGGATTACTGTGTGATGGGGGCGTGGCCTCCTGGGGGGGGTTGTGTGGGTGTGCACACGTGCGTCCATCCTCAGTCTAAGGACTCAAAGGCAGGCCAGTGGTCCGAATTCCCATTACCTCATGAAGCAGCTCTCGGGAAAAGTTCAGGAATGCCTCACTGCTGCAGTTGAGAAGCTGGTCCGTCAGGTTACGGTTCGTGATCCGTATTGTGATTCCAAAAACCCAGGCATCTGAGACAGAGGTGACGGATCAGCCAAAATCCAAAGATTGGAAGTCTGGGTCTGAGGGGTATCTTGGTGGTAGAATGCTAGCCTAGCATGTACATGACCCTGGGTTCCGGTGTCAGCAACTCCCTCTCTCTCTCTCTCTCTCTCTCTCTCTCTCTCTCTCTCTCTTACACACACACACACACACACACACACGCACATGCACACAGTCACATGCTTTCTGTGTTTTCCATTAAAACCTCTTAATTTGAGGGAGACATTTTTAAAAGCCAGATTGAGGGGACTGGGTGTGGTGAGATGTACCTCTTCAATCTCAGCACTATGGAGGCAGAGACAGGTGGATCTCTGAGAGACTGAGGCCAGCCTGGTCTACATAGCCAGTTCTGGGTCAGCCTATACTACAGGGAGACCCTGTCTCCAAAAAATTAGATAGAGAGGTGAATTTTAGATTGAAGTCAAACTGGAGAAATCCTATGAGGAGTGCTGATCCTGCACAGGAGTGAGAGAATCTGTCAGCCTCAGTG
>NW_008332152.1:520208-537536 GCF_000622305.1 Nannospalax galili | reverse complement strand
AGTGGACACTCAGTATGCACTCTGACAGTGGACACTCAGTATGCATTCTGACAGTGGACACTCAGTATACACTCTGACAGTGGACACTCAGTATGCACTCTGACAGTGGACAGGGACACCAAGTCACCACACAGGGACCACGCCAGTGGGACCTGGGCTTTAGACCCTGAGTTCCCTCCCGCTATCCTGGGTAAGGGTGCTGAGCACCAGGCCTAGCTGGGTGCTCATACTCAGTCCCCACCCAGACCCCCAGTATCAGAGTGACTGCTGGTCCTAGTTGCCAGAACCTTCCAGGTTTCAGCACTGAAAACCCCACTTCTCTGTCCCTGGAAAGGTTGCCTCTCTGCAAAGAGGTTGCCTCTTCTGTAGACACTGGGGAAAAGACTCAAGGTGGGGCCTGGGAACATATATCTCTCTCATGACAGTAAAACTAAACTGTCAGCAGGCATTAGGGCTGGGCTCCCATGTAGCCCCTGTGCTCCCTGATTACTGACAGCCAGCCACAGACTGACGATGGATGACAAACCTTGGGCCCACAGGCCGAGGGTCAGCACAACCTATCTCCTGTGCATGCCACATTCAAACCACAGACGTGTTGCCACAGCTATAGGGAGGCTCCTTATCCCAGGAGAGGCATTCTAAGATGTCAGTGGACACCTGGGACCAACTCCTCACATGTTGCTGTCCTGTGATAAGCCTAAACTATTATTACACAGAGGACAAGCTGGGCACTAACAAGCAGTAAAACAGAGCAATTCTAACAGCAAACTGAACTTAGTATTTTCAGACCTCAGTAACTAAAACACTGAAAAGCAAAACCCCAGGTATGGGGGCCTAGTATCTACTATGTACCCCCAGGTCAGGTTCCTCAGAGCTCCCTACCTTAGCAAAGAGGCCAGCACCCCCATGGCCCTGCCCATCCGGCCTTTACGTCAGCTCCTGTGTGCTCACAGTCAGCACTGAGATGTAATCACAGAGCCTTACGGATGCTCAGGCTCTGCAGTGCCCTGGGAGCTGACCTACTGCCAGGAGACTCTGGGCATTGGTTGCTATGGTTGATACCCCCTTCTGCCCAGTGGCAAAAACTGGCAGAGGACAGATTGAAAAAGCCCTTTAAAGTGGTCAGAGCATCCAGGAGGGCTCAGCAGCCAAAGGCCCTTCCCAGTGCCAAGGAAAGAAAGGCAGGAATACACCATCATGCAACAGTCTTCTAGAATCTTCCCAAATTCTCCATCCCTGGCATGAGAATGTGGGTGGTTGTTTTCCCTGAGGGCCATGAGTGGGGGCGTGACTCAAGTCCCTGCTGTCCCTTCCGCACTGAGAAGGGGGCAGTGCCTGACCACCCCAGGTGAGGCAGGAGGGGACATGGCACGTCAGTGAGCACAGAAGATAGGGCACAAGAGGACTTGGGGAGCCCACATGCATCCTCACACACAGGACAACAGGGAAGTGATCCCCTCTCAGGCCTCAGCTTCTCCTAAGGGAAAAGAGCAGTCCTCCCCTTGTCCCTGGAGAGGTGAACTAGAGCTTTTTGGATGGAACCCAGAACAGTGTCACATTTGGAGTTTGCATTTTGTGCATTTTGTGACGGACCTTTGGAGGCCGTCCTGACCACGGGGACTTGGCTTTGTGCTCTCCCTAAATCTACTCATGAAGGGAGTAAGGCTGAATCGCCAAGGTCCACTCATTCCGTCCCTCGCTCCCTGTCTCAGTCTCCAACACTGCTGTGGATCTCTGTGCATAAGAGAGACCCCACCAGGGTCTTCACCCAGCAGTAGCCACACTCTGCAGGCTCTGCCATGACAGTGAGCCTGACCCCAGCCTGCAGTTACCGTCTGTGCTGGAGAACCTGGGACCTGAAGGTCTTGGAGGCCCCACCTGTTCACGCCACAACTCCAGAGCTGGCGTGTCTGTATGTCACCATGGCCACGACAGCTGCCACCCTGTGTAAGAGCTCTAAGCTTATACACGTGTCCTGTGGGTTTGGGGGACTCACTCCCTCCTGGCACAGGAAGGGCAGACACTGTGAGTCGTGGGAAGTAGGGCACTCTCCTGCTTCATGCAGATACCACTGAGCTGCCCGACCCTGAGGGCACTAGGCTTTTCGGACAGTCCTTCCGGTCTGTATGACTAAAAGTGTGTGTGTGCTGTTTGTAGTTACGGTCTGACAACATCCATGTGTGTCAGACTGTGGGAAAACAGGTCCCCACAGAGCCTGGAGGTCAACAGCGGATGTTAGAGGGAGTGCTCAGCAAGAGGCACAGGAAGCAAGGCATTCGGGAAGCACCTGAGGGCCTGCGCAGTGTGGGCAGCTCAGAGAGTCAGAGGACGCGTGCGGCAGGACATCTGCTGCCTGAGTATGGGCAGAATCACATGACATGCCGGGGCACCAGAGCTCTGGGACAGAAAGGCCCACTCGAGGAAGCATGGCTTTCAGACTTGTGCCTTACCTGTCTTGACGAACAGCGTGGCAGAGACGTTGTCCCCGCACCCCTGGTAGCTGGTCCTCACCCTATACAGTACTCCAGGCTCCAGCCCAGCCACGGCCAAGGCTCGGCCCCCAGTCCAGGTGCTCCTGAGCAGTTCTCCATCTCTGTACACGTGAATGCGTAAAGTATGGTTCTGAGTGGAATTTAAACTCCAGGACAGGTGAAAACTGCTGCTGGTGACGTTGAGAGCCACGAAGTCACGGACTGGAGGACAATCTAGGGAGAGAGACACGTGGACTTCAGGGAGGTTGTACCTTAAAAAGGCAGAGCAGCCTGGACCTCAGTCCCATCTGCTTATTGAGATGACAACACAGACTGACGCCTGTCTTCTCATAATAATTAACTAACAGCCTTGGATCAAAATAGACCTATCAAAAGCTGGGCATGGTGGCACATACCCATAACTCCAAGGAGCTATCAAAGCCATGCTTTTTAAAGTTCTGAACGATTTTAGAAGGTAGAACAGGATTTCATTAGGGGACAGGGGTGTTTGAGATGAAATGAGGAAGAAACAAAAAGGGGTCTGAGTTGAAGTCTCAGCAGCCCCTGTATGGAACTGATCAGAAAATAGGGCTGGGGAGGTGGCTACATTGGTAAAGCGCTTGCCTCAAAGCACGAGGACCTGAGTTCAATCCCCGAGAACCCGTGTGAAAAGCCAGGCACGCTCTTACGATCCCAGCGCTGGGGAGGGTGAGTCAGGAGGATTCCCAGGGCTTAGTGGACAGCTAGTCTACACAAAGCGTCGAGCTCCAGATTCTGTGAGAAACCTGGCTCAAAACCCGAGGTAAAGGGCTAGGGGGATGGCTCAGTGGATAAACCACTTGCCAAGCAAGTGCAAGGACCAGCATTCTGACCCTTAGAAGCCGCGTAAATGCCAAGTGCTCATGGCAGCCCACCTGCAATTCCAGGACTTGGAAGACGGAGACGGGATCCCCATGCCCCAAACCCAGAGTGAACTGACTAACCATACTGACAAGGCTCTGGGTCCAAGGGAAAGACCCTACTTGAAAGAAGGTGGAGAGCAGATGACTCCCAACATGAGCCCCAGGCTTTCACACCATGTGCACATATGTGCATCCGCACGTACGCACACAAACACACATACACTTATGTACACACGCCACACATGTGTACACACGCTACAGAATAATAAAGTAGAGAGAGACCGAAGAAGATGCCCAGTGTCAACCTCGGGCCTCCACAGGTACGCACACGCACACGTTAAAACATTTCATGGCGACCGTGACAATCACACAGGGAACACTTATAGTGAGGTCCACTATGCTGTATCTGTAAACACAGCCTTGACATGCACTCCCAGGCTGTGGCCACGCCAACACGTGCACCTCTCCGTCCACACAAGGACTTTATCCCCCTCTGCCTTCGGCCCTCACAGAAAGCCAGCGTCAGAATCAGGCCGGGTTCCCTTCAGAGCTCCGTTTAGACTTTCCTATGGAAATGTAAGATTAGGAAGCAAGCGTGCAACGGACCAGCCAACATCTCTACAATTCTAGTAGAAGCAAAGCTCTGTTGGGGTGAAAACCACCCGGTTCTCCAGCAGGCCTTCGGCAGCAGGGATTTCAGACAGAAGGGGACCTTCAAGGACTACCTAGGTTTGGGCATCGGAATTTCAGTTCTCTTAAAACAAAAAGCAAAGAAGACTTTAGAAAAGCTTTTGCAAAAACCATAGGAAAAAACCCTCCAACTGTGGCATTTCCTAAAACCCTTTATGTCCGAACTTACAAGACACAGGTTGGCTCAGTGAGCTAAAATGTCTGCCTTGCACGAGGGTCTGAGTTCAATCCCCAGAATCTATGTAAAAACAAGCAATCAAACAGCTGGGTGCGGTGGCACAAGCTTGTGGTCCCAGCACTGGAGAGGCAGAGACAGGCAGACCCCTGGGGCTCACTGGCGAGCCAGCCTGGCCTGCTTGAAGAGCTCTGGGTTGAGGAGAGAACTTGTGTGGCACCTGAGGACTGACCCCTGAGGTTGTTCTCCCAGCTCTATACAAATGTGCACTTGTGTGTGCACTGAACACACACAAACATGCACACATATGCGCACACATGCAAGAAAATAACATAGAAGATATGCTTTTTTAGTGCCATGAAAAAAGTCTGTCTTGTGAAACACAAGTGACTGTTTACTCTCAGTAAAGAACAAAACACCAGTGTAACCCCATTTTCCCTTTTTGCCTTGGCTGCTGGGAATCTCAGAATTAAGTTCAGTGCCCAGTCACAGTTCTACAACACAGCTCTTCTGCCTCCCCCTCCTGGTCATCACTGAGTTGCCTTTTGTCACATGTATGTGGACTCCTTGTGGAGTGCTCTCACAGACCCAGTACAAGAAAGGTGGGTTTCAATCATGGAAACCCAAGCTCCCTCATGCTTCAGCTGGACAGGACCAGTGGCAACCTCCAAATCCTTACCACTTCCCCAGAACACTCCTAGGATGTGGAAGTGAGTGTGTTTTGAGGTCTCAGTAGTAAAAACAGATGTGGACCCAGAAGTTCACCCCATGGTGTTTTCCTTCTTGGCAAGGAATGTGGAGTGTGTGAGTTGAGCGGCAGCTGCAGGCCTGACTCGGAGGGCCTCACCCCCAGCTCCAGTCACTGGGACCCTCAAAGTGGAAACCTCTACCTCCAGCCTTCCAGCCACCAGCACATCCCACTGGTCCGTGCACAGGAGCTAGTGCCTCACACAACAGAGAAACAGCAAAGAAGGTTTGCCCTCGTCTCTCAAAATTTCTGCCGACGACTCTGGCCGTGCTATTTCTGCAGACAGGACACGCAAGTCCAAGAACAAAGGGTCCACATGCATGGAAGACACTGATGCAGTGACATGACACTGGTCAACAAGAAAGTGCAGACTAGAAGCCCCCACGGAAGCCAGACAGCAGCACGCAGCCCCCTGGGGCTCTGACCCTTCCTGTGTCCTACAGCTCACAACTCGCACTTGGTATGTGGCAGCCGATGGCCCATCTGCCTGGTGGGATATTTCAAAGGGTGCTCTGATGGGGTGGGATCAACATGAAATGACACCCCTTTGAAAGGAGAACAGAGGACTGGTTAAGGAGAGGTCTGGAGGGTGTGGGCTGGCAGTATCCACGACACCTGTTTAATGCCATCGTCTCACACATTCTTTCCAATCCGGTAGCTCTGGGATTGTAAGGATAGGGCTACAAACCCAGTGTTTAGCATGTGAGACCTCTGGGCAGCTGTAGAGCTGCCCTCAGGTCTCCGCAGAGCCAATGCTATTGGCAGAAAGGAAAGTCCTCTCGATCCAAATTCAGCCCTGCCCCCTGCCCCCCGCAATGCTGTCTCCAGATATGGTGCGACTTCTCCAGTGTGCTGCCCTGGACTCAAAGCTGTCCACATTCCACCATTGATCCATGGGAGTGGCAATTTCCCTACCGTGAACCCAGCATTACCACGGACGCTCGGGGAAGGATGAAGTCACACCCACAGCTGTGCCAGGAAGCACACAGAAATGTCCATGTCCAAACCAGCACAGCCTGCATCATAGCTGTCACAGGGACGGGGCTGTGGGGGCACTCCCTGCTATAAGCCCATGAGGTGTCCCCATGACATGCATGTCACACTATGCAAGCTGTCCATGACAGTTATGGGTCCCTTCATCTGAGTACTATGTGCCAGCCCTGTTATCCTGGTGCCAGCTCAGCCAGCTAGGGGAGTCCTTCCACAACCCCCACTTCACGGAAAACAAACCAAAACTCAGAAAAAGTCTAAATGGCAAAGCTGTCTAGTAACTAGCGACAGAGTTTATGTGCCCCTAAGCTATCCTACCACCAGGAGGAGGCCAGATCATGACCTCAAAGGATACCAGGTCCAAATCCCTGGAAGCATATTTGAAAAAGGGGTCTTTGCAGGTGTGGTCTCAAACACAAACACGGGTGTCTGTATAAGAGAGGTGCAGAGGGGAGTCGGAGTGACACACTCAGAACAGAAGGCCCTGTGAGGAGGAGCAGAGGAAGACCTGGCGTAGGACACCGCGGTGCAGCCATAAGCTGAAGATTTCTGGCAGCTGCTGAGTAGAGGCGGGAAGGAGCAGACTATCCTGCAGATGTCCAGAAGGAGTCTCAGCCCAAACATCTTCCTTTGGCACTGTGATGCCTGTTTGGGACTTGTGGCCTCGTGGACTGTGAGGAGACACATTTCTGTGACTCGAGTCATGTCCCCTGTAATGCTTTGTTACTGTGACCTCGGGATGGTCATATATCCCCAGCTCCTTCTTTAAAAATACATGTGTATCCCTGGGCAGGGGACCTAGCTTGTAAAAGAAAGCAGATTGAGGACAGGTCAGTGGAGCAAGCCAGTAAGCAGCGTTCCTCCATGGCCTGTGCTCCAGCTCCTGCCTCCAGGTTCCCGCCCTGAGTTCCTACCTTGGGCACCCTGATGAACTGTGACCCGGGAGATGTAAGACAAATAAACCCTTTCCTCCCCTCCTCTCCCTCCCCAAATACATGTGTATACTTGAATACATGTAAGCGTACCACATGTATGCATGTGCTCACGGAGGCCAGAAGGCAGCTCGGGTCCCCTGGAACTGGAGTTACAGATGGTTATGAGCCACCCAATGTGGGTCCTGGGAATGGGACTTGTTCCTCTGGAAGAGGAGCAAGTCCTCTTAACTGCTGACCCATCTCCCAGCCACCACCACCCCAGCTCCTGTTTCATAAGCTTTCTGGGCACCCTTTCCACACTGGGCAGCACAACTTAGGTGAGAGTTCTTTGCTCTGCAATAAATCGACACACTCAAATATCCTAAGGCCGATCTGCCTCTGTAGGACACACACTCCTGAGCTATTTTTAAATGAAAACCACTCCATCTCACCCCCTCTCCCCGGGAAACTTGGTTTATGGTCCTGCCTCAGCCAGGGTTCCTTCGTCTGAGGCTTCCTCTTAAAGTGGCCCTAGGAAACTGTACCCTCAGTGCTGCACACGATCTTAGGGTTTGAGGACCTCTGTCCTCCAGCACAGCAGATGTCACCTTCAGAGCAGCTATGACCCTCAAGATCCAGCCGTTCCCTCATAGAAGGAATGGACAGGGAGTCATTAAAGCCTCTCTCCTGCCCCTCCCAGCTGCATGAGGTCTCAGGAGGTGCTAGGGTGTGGAAGGTGCTGAAGGGGGAGGCTCCAGCTATGCAGATATGGGAGATCATCATCCATGCCGGGGTGAGATTTGTCGTCAGTGAAACTGTTTGGGGACCACCCATGCTCCACACTACATTTGGGTGTAATCTCTTAGGTCTGTCCTTATGCCCTATGTGGGGTGGACAGACATCTGTCCACACAGCAAAATGCAACAGCAGCCTTGATCATCTGAAATTGGCCACAGCCCTTGATCTGTGACTCTCCCTGTCTTGTGGCTGGGAACAGAACCCCAGGACTTGCTGGGCCTCTTGGGGAAGCTAATCAGTTTCTCCGAAGCTGTGGGTCGGGGCTCCTGTTACCTCCAGGAAGCCCTGACCCATCTCCAGGAAGTGCACTGGGACACCCCCACCTGGGGTCTCTGTCGGACTCTGTTCCTCTTTTCTCTCCCCCATGGCAGCTTTACACCCGAGCCTTGTGGAGACTGAAAGGTTGAAGACACATTCAATCCAAGATTCTGAGGATTGAAATTAAACTGGAATTAAAGCCACCTGCACTGGCTCATGGGCACTCAACTACCTACTTTCATGCCAGCCCTGGTTACCTCTGCAGCTGCATCCCTGCCTCATGAGGCCATGAGTCCAGAAGACAACTGAAAAGTTGGCAGGCGCCAGCCAAAAATGGAGACGGTATCGGAAAGATCCAAGGCGTGGTTCCTGGAACGGGGTGATCCATGCGTTTGGCTAGGGCCTTGTGCAAGACTCCAGCTACCCCATGTGTCATCAACTGGGTGACTAATTTCATAAGAAAGGCATCTGAAATTTGTGCTGTATTTTCCAGAGACTTGCACCGCTGAGCCAGGCCAGCAAATTGCTCATTTGTATTAGCTCCTAAATTTAAAACACATGTAGTTCCCGTAGCACTAAGTAGCCAAAACTGGTTCAGAATCTCTGGTCTGGAAAACACTACACATGACTGACTAGTCCACTCTGGGAGACGTTCAGCCCAAGCTGTGTACTGTTCCCGGGCTATGTCACCCATCCATCCTTAGTCCTTGGTTCAGATGGCTGCTGGAGGCTCGTAGTGCCTGGAGCACAGCCCAGTGTGGCTGGCAACACGGCTATCCACAGAGAGTCTAGTAGCTTATCAAACTTTAGACCTTTTTTCTTTTTGAGACAGGGTCTCCCTATAGCCCCAGCTGGCCCGGAACTCACTATGTAGACCAGGCTGGCCTTGATCTCACAGAGAGAGATCTATGAGATCTCTGCCTCCCGAGTACCGAGATTAAAGGCGTGAGCCGACACATCCATCTTGTCAGATCATTTGACCAGAGTCAAAGTGACTGCATTCCAACTTGCCTCCGTACAGCAGGGACAAGATTTTAAGCCTCCATAGACCAGGGAGTCTCTGGTCCACAGGAGTCCTGAAATAACATGTATGAGGGAGGCATGCAACTCTAATCAGACCCTTAAGGTCATGGGTTCCCCAGGGAGAGGAGGGCTTTGTAGCCAGAGCGGGGCTGCTGTCTGTGTCTTCCTTTTTAACACCTGGGGATCCTATAAACACAGCCACCACTCCAACTTCCTTGGTATTCGTTGATCCAGCAAACAGTCACTCTTTGCACAATGACATCTTAGTCAATGAAGGACCACACACACAAAGCCTAGGAATGCAGTAGGCAACACCATCCATGTGTGGCACAGGGATCACACAATGACCAACTGATCACATATTTCTCCGAATGTGACACGTTTATTTGTTGTGCGCCTAAGCTGCTCCGGTTCCAGGGACACTGGGCAGTGGACAGGTGACATGAACTCTTCCCTACAGGCTTTATTCTGATGGAAGGCAGAACATTCCTGGGAAGACCGTCTGCCACGGTTAATATCATCAGCTTGATGGGATTCAGAGTCATGTAGGAGACACACCTTCGGGGTGTCTGCAGGAGCATTTCAGAATTCCCCACTCTGCATATGGCTGGCACCATCCAATGGGCTGGGGTTCAAAAGAGGAAGCTAGCTGAGCACCAACATTTCTCTCTGCTTCCCGACTGCAGAGGCAGTGTGGCCAACTGCCTCGCGCTTCCTACCGTCAAGCCCAGCCCCCGCCACAAGGGATTGTACCCTCAAACTGTGAGTTACAATAAGCCCTTCCTCCCTTGAGTTGCTTTTGTGAGTTACTTTGTCACAGTAATGAGAAATTAATTCATATACTGGCCTTAGACTTCTGAAGACAGCTCAGCTCTCTCTCATATACATTAGTGGCCAGGGGGATAGGCCAGGCTGCAGACGAGCTATGGTGCCATTCCCTGGAGCACCCAGCATAGTGACTCCTGAGCAGGAGATGGTCTACAAACTCAGGATGCCCTAAGTGCCAAGGACTGGCAGCTGGACTGGAGGATGTCTGTGCTGAGCCAACCTCGGGGACCCTGCGTGAGGCGACCTTCACTGCCTGGGCGCCACCTTTTGAATTGTGTGCTGCCGACTGAGGCTAGGAAATGGGGCAATCCTTACAAGGTGCTTTGGCAGAGCCTAGGGTGAGCCAAAGCTCATGTGATTCTTAACCATGTGCAATTTGCACCCAGGGTGTTCATGGCTCTGTGGCAGACTGCACCCCTATGCTGTGCCCAGGGTGGGGCTTTTTCTGCCCAGCACCTGTCCACCCTTGCCACGGTGCCACCACCACCACCACCTGCTCAGTAGACCCTGCCTGCTCTGCCGTCTCCCACCTGCCTCCTGCCTACCCCGACCAGTGCCCCACCTGCACCCTCCCCCCACTGCCTCCCACCTGCCTCATGTCCATAGATTGAGATTAGCTGTTGCATATCATAGGCACACTTCGCACAGCAGGGTACCCTCAGAGCAAGCATCTGTAGTGCTTGGCCCTGGCTCCCACCTTAGGCCCAGCTTCCTTTACTGTGTCTTAGCCTGAGTTTCCATTTCAAGGTCATCTCATGGAAGAGATGCTCAAAGTGGCCTCTACCATGTCTGCCATGTTCCCAAAGGATCCATAATCCTTGAGCCCCAGGGAATGAGCTACTTCCCCTCCGTGCCCAGAGTTGAATGATAGTTGGCAGGGGGAGGGACACAGCTATTTTGTCAGCATCTGCCTATAAAACATCATGATATCTTCCACTGAGGAGGAAGATGGTGGCATTGGTCTCTTCCTAGATCTAATCTGTCCCTACCCAGCAGTAGGATGTACCCGCAGTAAGGGTTCCATGCCTGGATTTGAGTGATCTGGGAAGAAAAGGTGAGGCTGGGACATGATAGCACACACCCCACCTATAGAAAGGCCAGAGGCTGAGGGCACCAAGAATCCAGGCCAGGGGTCCTCAGGAAGTGGCGCAGAGCCTCCAGAGTGCAAGGGCCAGCAGGTGAACCTTGTACAGGGACAGGAGACGGCATGACTCCCGAGCTGCCTCCGCGGTGCCTGGGGATCCACTCTGCCGTCCATATATCTATGCTGCAGAAACATTCTCTGAATGCTCTGACAATCTGACCAGGCACTAAAGACACGCAGGGCCAATGAAAGGTGTGCGGGAAGGTCCCTGCTCCAGAGCTGAGTATCCAGCACAGGAAACACAAGGACTCCCCAGGGAGGCAATCACAAACTTGAGCCCTGCCATAGTTTTGTCAACTTGACACATACCTACACATACCTGGAAAGAGGGACTGTCCATTGAGGAATTTCCTCCAGCAGATTAGCCTGTGGGCATGTCTGTGGGACAATTTCTTAATTGCTAATTGATGTAGGAGGGCCCAGCCCACTGTGACTGGTACCGCCCCTGCACAGATGGTCCTGGGCTGTATAAGAAAGGTAGCTGAGCAAACGGGGAAGCGAGCCAGTGAGCAGCGCTCCTCTGTGGTCTCTGCTTCAGCTTCTGCTTCGGGGGCCCTGCCCTATCCCTCCATAGTGGGCTATACCCTGGAAGCCAAATAAACACGTGCCTTCCAAGTCGCTTTCATCACAGCAAGAGATAGGACAAGCCTGCAGGAGGGGGTGGGACCCGGGATAGTGAGAGGCAGGAGGGACATAAAGTAAACAGCTCCAAGCCACCAGAACTAAGTAGTGGACACAATCAAAATTCCAGCTCAAACAGACCTCATTTTGATGACAACAGACTGGACATGGGATAAGATAAAGGAGCAGTTGCCTTGATGACCTAGGAACGATAATAGGGGGTGGCATTTTGGATTTTAGCATCTCCTATCTCTTAGAGATGCGCTCTGATGTTTTATGATGAAATGAGATGATAAAGAATTCAAAGACTTTGAGGTGGGATGGAAGAGAGGTGGCTGGGGCAAGATGGCCCTTAGGGGGTAGAGGAGAGCCTCTCTTGCCATGACACTACCCTCCCTCCTGCTGCCCCATCTCCCACCTCTCCCCTGGCCCCTGTGCCACTAGCCTCCTGAGGTGGACCCTCACACGGGCTCCACCTCCAAGGCTGTAAATTGAACCCAGGCATGAGTGTCCTGTGATCACTGTGACAGGTTACCACAACAGGTGTTCCCACCCAGTTCTGACGTCAGAGGCTTAAATCAAGGTGGCAAGAGGCTGCGTTCCCCCAAAGGCTCCAGAGAGAGTCCTTTCTTCTGCCCATGTGCTAGAGACCCTCACGTTCCATGCCTCCCTCCTCCCTCCATCTTCCAGACCAGCAGGACAGTGTCCTTCTGGCTCTACCCCGGACATCCCCTTCACATCTTCCTGACCCTGTGCTTCCTGCCTCCCTCTCATAAGGACATCTGTGATGACATTGGACCTCCAGGATTATCCAGCATCTCTAGATTAATCCCATCCACAGGTTTGTTTTTTGTTTTGTTTTGTTTTGGGGTTTTTTTGCCATGTCAGGTGACACTTGCACAGATCCTGGATTAGCAGGTTTGTTTTTTGTTTTGTTTTGTTTGGACCTCCAGGATTATCCAGCATCTCTAGATTAATCCCATCCACAGGTTTGTTGTTTTGTTTTGTTTTGTTTTGGGTTTTTTTTGCCATGTCAGGTGACACTTGCACAGATCCTGGATTAGCAGGTGGACATCTTTAGAGTGGCTTCATTGTAGGGCCCCTGTTCTGCCTTAGTGGCTGTACCCAACAGCCTCACAGCTTGATCCTCAGCCCTTCCCCGCATTCCAGTCACCAGGTCCCTGGGCCTGACGGCACCCCAGGCCCCATCCACCCTGGCACTCTCCTTAGTCTAACCCTCACCTCCGTGTCTCATCTTTGCCCTCATCTTCCTTACGGTCTGTTACCAAGCACAAGTTCCCTGGCAACGGGGTTCAGGACACGGTTAACGCCAAGCCTCAGAGCCACATGAGGGAGCAAGCACATAAAGGCTAACCTGCCCCCATCTACGTAATGTTAATGTAATCCCCTTCCCCGGGGTGGAAGCAGTGAGTGGGTCCACTTGCTCACTTCGCACCCCAGCAGCTGGGCCATGCTTGGTTTCCAGCTGGACCCTGGCTGCCTCCTCTGCCATCCGAGTTTCATGCAGGCTGACCTCAGGAGCTTAAGAGCCACAGGTTTGACCAGATCCCTCCTGCTAGTACCAAATGCACCCCAGGGTCCTCTGACTTCAACAGACTGCCGGGTGCCAGCTCCAAGTGTACGCTGTGTCCCTGTCTCTCCTCACGATGCGGTTCATGGGGACTTCTCTTGCTGACCCTCCACCCATTCCTCCCACACCTCCATCATCCACACGAGGGTCTCCCCACCGCACCCTCCAAAGGCGCCGCCCAGAGCGCTGATGTCACTTTGCTGTGCTCTTGCTGCTGGTGCTGGTCCCCCAAAGCTTTGCATGGGGTTCAGGGCTCTGGCCGCTCCAGCTCCTTCTCCTGCCTCCCAGACACAGTTCCCTGCCTCCCTCGCACCTTTCCAAGCCTCTCACCCTGGACCTAAGTCTTGGGGTCCCAGTCACACATGCCCTTTCCTCTCTCTGCCATGCCCACCGTTATATGCCACCTGGATGCTGACGGCCCCAGAGGGGCACATGGTACCCAGCACCAAATGTCCAACTCGGGCAGCACCTGGGTGTCCCTACTCAGTGTCCTCTGTCTGGACTCTTACTGTCAAAATAAGGATGACAAGCTAGGTCTCTCCCATCACCTTTGCCAGAACCCCACCTAGGCTCCACCTACTCCTTCTTCCTGCCCTGCACCAAAGGCATCAGCAAGCCTCAAGCTTGAGCCCGCCCTGCTCAGCCCCAGCCAAGACCTCTCCTTATGAGGACAGCACCTTCCCATGTCTCAAACTACAGCAACCCCTTGCCAGCAGGGGAACCTAACAGCTGCCACCCACACTCCCCTCCCCTCAGTGGGTGCCAGAAAGTGTAGGTAGTCCTGAGTGACACATACCATTCTGTCCTACACATACATCCTGCTGATGAAGGTTAACTCATGCACTAGACAGTAAGACACATTAAGAGATGAACAGGGAGAATGATAAAACACAACAGTCATTACAATGTACCATGAGGTTGTCTCTGTCTCAAAAGACCTGACTCACGGCACCCACCCCTTACTATTATGTGAGGTGGCGTGGAGGCCACGGCTACCTCATGGGGGTCACCAACACTGTGATATGGTCACAGAGCGTCTGACAACTGAATCAGCTGTGGGGTGACTAATGGGCAGACGGTGTACACAGTGTGGAGTTGCAGGACTTAGAGATGGCTCACATCCAGAGCAGGATGGAGCTGGATGCTATGAGATTTCATTGCACTACTCCAAACAGCTTGTAATTTAAAACTTAGGAATTACTTCCGGATCACAGGCAATGGAAACCTCAGAAAATGAAACCGAAGATAAAGGAGGCCCACTGTGTAGTTATTTCTGACTGCGAACCCCAGAGTGGTAGAAGCCAGTTACACATACCCGGCCCCAGGGTCACCTCATGGGCCCACCCATCCTTCCCAACCAGAACAGAGCCAGGTGCTCCTCCCAAGTGTCCCTGCTGACACCCTGTTCAAGTTCTTTGCCTTTAGGTCATCCATACAAAGCCAAAGATGGACCTGCCATACCCTTCTGGTCTCTATACAAATACTTCTTTGTCCCTTTCACTTTTGAGCATCTCAGGAAATGACAACTGTCCTAATCACACACCAGGCATGACCAGTATCCAGGAGCATCCGAGAGCAGGGTTCTGACATGATCATGATATTATAGTGTTTCTAGCACAAAGCATGTTCTAACTAAACATCTGCTACATTAAAAAACAGATGCAAGACTGCCCTGCCAGGAGAGCAGGCGTGGCGGCAAGAACCCAGTGGCCCTTCTGTGCCTGGAGCCAGGGGGCCCTCTGAACAAAGGCTGCCCAGGCTAGTTGATGTTTAGATCACATGCTGTTGATGGATATCTAGCATGAGCCAAGATGACTAATGTCAAACATCGGAGGGCTATGAGTCAGCACAAGATGGCTGACACAGGATGTCCAGAAACCCCAAAAGTAAACAGTGATATGATCTGTATGTAACTATTCCTGGCAGAATTCTCCTTTGTATGAGTCTGTAAAATATGACCTTCAGGTCAGAGCCTTGCCCAGCCTGCCTCTGTGTGTGAGTGTGTGTGTGTGTGTGTGTGTGTGTGTGTGTGTAGGCTTGTGTGCCTACCCCCATGCCACCTGTGTATCATATTCATGTGTATCTGATTCTGCCTGTGTGTGGCCTGCACGTATTGGCGTGTACCTAGGTACCTGCTGGGCGTCTGCTTACCTAGCAGTCTTTGTGCTGATGAATAAAGTGTGTCCTATCTGCCTATGACTCCTCACAATCTCTTTACTCTCCCAGTGTCCTGTGACCCTCCTCTGTTCCTGATTTCAGAGTTTGGACCTCACACCCTTGTAGGCAGATTACAGGAGTATCTAAGGTCTGTGTCTACCCTTGAAACAACCTCTGTATCATCCCCCACTCCATCTGAGAGCCCAGTGTTACCTTCACCTGTGTGGTTCAGCTCCTGGGAAGAAGAGGTAGGCTGCTCAGTAGAGATGCACTGGTAAGAGCCCTCCACGTTCACACACTGCTGTCCTATAGGGCAGGCATGGAGTTCTTCGTACAAACACTCGTTCACATCTGTGGGCAAGTACAACAGGTGAGAGCCAGCACAGCCACTTCCTCCTCCTTAATGTGCTCTGCACACGTCCTCCCAGCCACCCAGGTCTGGGCAGTGTCTGTGGTGGTTTGAATGAGAACATCCCCTATGGGGTCCAAGTATGTGGACATTTTGTCCCCAGTTGGTGGCACTGTTTTGGGAGGTCTTAGAAAGTGTGGCCATGCTGGAGGGAGCAGGTCACTGAGGGCAGCTTAGAGAGTTCCTAAGCCTTGCTGGATCTCAAGTCGCTCTCTTGCTTCCTGTGCCTGCTTGAAGATGTGAGAGCTTAGCTTCTGCTCCTGCTCCAGCCGCCTCTGCCACCATGTCTCCTCCTGCCACTGTGCCTCCTGCCATCACAGACTGTAATTCCTCTGGAACCATAAGCTTAAATAAACTCTTCCTTCTATAAGTTTCTTTGGTCAGTGTTTCTAACACAGCAACAGAAAAGTAACTAATACAGGGTCCAAGCGTGCTCACCCCCAACTTGCCACTCTGGGCAGCTGCTGTGGCCTGAGTGCATCACTCTAGAGCTGGGCTGAGTCTCCTGGTCATAGCACAACAGTGCCAAGAATAAACCAAGGGGACTGGCAGCTTCCTGGGCTGAGGGAGAATCTGGCATACCCCCGGTTCCCAGCTGGCCCTCCCTGCCCAGTGGACCTGTCATCCTCCTAGTCAATGTCTCAGGCACCTGCCCAGGTTGAAGGGAGGTAATTCTAGGCCACTGCACATCTAAATGTGTCTAAGCTCAGGCAGGAAAGCTCACCATCACCCACAAAGCACCAGCCCCTTTTCCTGCCAAAAAGTATGGCTACGAATTGTTTACCAGTTATAACTTCTCTTCACGCCATCCCCCCAGTTTCTAACCATGGCATCCAATCGCAGCCCTCTTCCAAGTTATGACGGCTCCCAGTCTAAAACCAAACCTCGCTTCCTCAGACCGCCACAGACCACCGTATATCTGAGATGTCACGGCTGCTCATTGACTTCTGGGAATGGTCCCGTGACCACTGACTGAGGGACATCATCGGAAGAGACCAGAGAAGAACTTCAGCCATTGGCACTCTAGCAACACAGCCTGGTTTACATGGACACCCGTGGAGCTCACTGAAGGTAAATACAGTTCCAGGGTCTTCACTGGCTTCCACTCCTGACATAATTGATGTCAGAGACAACACTGCGTCCACTTCAGCAGCCACATGCCCCAGCTTCAACCAGGATGGGGTTCTCCGTCCCTAGCCCTTTGCACACAAGCCACAGCTGTACCAGCGGCAGAGCTGAGGAGCTAAGACAGACCACATGACCCATGAGGCCAAATGCTTTCAGAAAACATTTGCCAGTCTTTGACATAGATTTTTTTTTGTCTTTTTGAGACAGGGTCTCCCTGTAGCCCCAGCTGTCCTGGAACTCACTATGTAGACCAGGCTGGCCTTGAACTCACAGAGATCTGCTTGCCTCTGCCTCCTGAGTGCTGGAATTAGAGGTGTGCGCCACCACACCCACAGACCCCATGACCCATGAGGCCAAATGCTTTCAGAAAACATTTGCCAGTCTTTGACATAGATTTTTTTTTGTCTTTTTCAGACAGGGTCTCCCTGTAGTCCCAGCTGTCCTGGAACTCACTATGTAGACCAGGCTGGCCTTGAACTCA
>NW_008332152.1:514135-517004 GCF_000622305.1 Nannospalax galili | reverse complement strand
AAAAAGTCTGTATGTAGGAAACAGTATATTTTAAAATGAAATGGAGATCTTTTTTAAAGGTTAAAACCTCATTCAATTTTATATCTTATAGCATTTATACTGAGGCATTAATTCAGCTTGAACCTAAAAATTTACAGCCAATATTGAAAGACATGCATCTTTGCTCTGGAAATTGTTATTGAATATGTTAATCCTGTAATGAAATGCTTCTTCTAATCATGTGGTTATTAAACAAATAATTTAAATAAAAAAAATATATTCAAAAAAATTCAAAAACAAAGTCAGGGATGTTATAATTTTTTTTCTGTATAAACAAGGCCACATCCACAGGTTTTAGCAAGTACAAGCTCAGCTGTGCACAACCCTGCTGATTGAACCTTTTAGGTAGAGGAGGATCTTGGCAACTGATAGGGAAATTTTGGGAGAGGGGGATTTGGGAGGTCAGAGTGCGGCTGAAGCAGTTTGAGAGTCTCATGTGTCCTCCGAGGTTTGCAGTGCGGTGTGCCGTGGTCAGATGACAGGCATACTAGGAGGCTGGAAGGGAGTGGAAGAGACTGTGTGTGGGTTGGGGAATAGGGCTGCTGATAGAACAAAGCAAGTCTCAAAATCCTCACTTGGGAACCTGAGTTTAAACTTGGTTTGGACTAGAATAAGCAGATAGGCTAAGCCACCCCCAAGCGCTGCAGGATGAATGCATCCAAAGTAGCGATCGCCCATCCTGAGCTTATTAACCTCCTTTAACGTGTGTTTAGGACCAGGTCTAGCCCCAGAGTCGACCTTGCAGCATCCTGAGAGGGTGGGCCTACCTTGTACACGGATGCTGATCACTTCATAGATGCGTTTCACCATGTTATCCAGCATGGCAGACACGTTGGCCACAGGCCAGAGCTGAGGGAGGCCCAGCAGCAGCCACGATGCCGTGGTGAATGTGTCCCCGCCACCAGCTGAGGTCAGGTAATGAACAGCAGGGTCCAGATGCCTCAAGGCACTGGTGACCTGGGAAGCAAAACTCAGAGCATCAAACCATGGAAGGGTACCCCCTGTAGGCGGAAGGAGCCAGAGGTACCAGAAAAATTATACACAGGTATACACACATGTACATTTACCTGTCTACCCAGCAGAAAAGGACCGCTACGCAGCTGACCATATGGCCCACATGTGTGAAGCCCTGGGTTTGATCCCTAGCACCACATAAATTGAGTGTGGTAGCTCACACATGTAATTCTGGCATTTGGGAGGTGGAGGCAGGAAAATCAGGAGTTCAAGGTCATCCTTGGCTATCTATTGAATTCAAGGCCAGCCTGGGCTACATGAGACTTGAAGGTGTTGGGGGTGAGCTATAATATCTTTGTATCTGTATGAAGTCTTGACCTCTAACCTCAAGAGCGGCCTCAATTGAACTTAGAATAGTTGCAGGTGATTGGCTAAGCTGAGACTGACCTTGATGTACCACTGTCTGTTGCTCTTAGTGATTTGAGCTGGGTGCACTGGTGTAACCCCTGCGTTTTAGCCACTTGAGAGGCCAGGACAGGATGATCGCCGGGGCCCAGGAGTCCGAGACTAGCCTGGGCCACACAGTGAGATTCCATCTCAGTCAGTCAACTGGATGGAGAAATGTGGACACACACAGACGGGTCAGAGAAAGGAGCCTGGGGAGCAGATGGTCCAGTCAAGGAGCAAGGCCTTGGAGCCCCGCAGCCCCCAGAGGACACATCCCTGCCCATGCCTTGACGATATATTTTCCAGTCTGTGGAACTGTGAAAAGCCAGTTCTGCTGAGCCCCATTGGTGGTTGGTGACTGTTTGCTGGGGCTGCCCTAGGATACTTGACAGCAAAGGTCTAGGTACCTGAGCCCCCACCCCTGCCAGTACCTGATGACAGGGACAGGGTGTCTAGAATTAAAGACTGGCCATCAGAAGCCAGGGCCTCATTTTATCACATCTGATTCTTTTTTTTTTTTTACATAAAATTCAGGACTTTGGTTTTTTTCGTGGCAGAGTTGTTGAATTCATATTGGTCTGCCGTCAGTCTCCGTGGTACCTTCATAGCAAAATCATCAATATTTTTCTCTTCATAAAATACATTGTTGCTAGCTACAGTCACCCTACTGTTCAGTACAACACCAGAACTTATTCTTCCCATCTAACTGTGACATCGTACTTAATTGAATAACCTCTCTACTTACTCTCCTAAACCTTTGAAGCCACTTTCTATTTTCAATTTCACGAGATCAACATTTTTAGACTGTACATATGTGTCTAACCATGTGGTGTTTGTCTCCTGGTTTATTTGAACTTAGCTCTCCTAGGTTGACTAGTTCCAGGGGACTATGAGCATCTCTCAAAATGTCCTATAATGGTGGTGGGTCACCTGTCTTCTTGATCAAGGAGGCCGAGGAGACCCCACCAGATGGACCTGAACCACTGTCCAGTCTATAAAGAGGAGGGTCAACACAGAGGAATCACTTCCTCCATGCTACCAAGCGAAGCCAACCATGGACAAGCAGGACCTTTGACTTATCTTCGTATAGGCAGAACTGGTAAAAGAAAGGAGCCAGGGGCACCTCTCAAGCCCATGTGACCCCTGAAGAACAGATCCTCAAAGGACCTTAAGAGTAAAAATAAATCAGTTTATCTGGTCCAACTGTGTGGCCTTAAACACCCAAAAGGAAATATAACCAAAGATTAAAAATATAGTTCTTAATTTTTTCCTCATCTTGTTCTCTAAGCTGAAGTACAGGACTAAAAGTATCAGTCACCGGGGGTTTAGAAAGAAGCATGATCATTGGAGATGTAGGTTGGGGTCTTTGCTTTTGACAGAACAATGATTTTTAAGATTGCTTTAAAAAGATTTATTTTTATTTGTATAA
>NW_008332152.1:486548-513522 GCF_000622305.1 Nannospalax galili | reverse complement strand
GTAAACTAGTACCGCCTTTATGGAAAAACCGATGCAAGGTCCTTAGAAAATCTGAACTAGAACTACTGTACCAGATAGTAATCTCACTACTGAGTATATATCCAAAAGAAAAGGAGTTAGTATATTGAAGGGGCATCTGTTGTATTTGAAGCACTAGTCATAACAGCCAAAATATAGACTTAACCTAAATGTTTACCAATAGATGAATAAGGAAAAGTGGCCTATATACACAATTAAATCTTATTCAACCATAAAAAGTGACAGTACAGATGAACCTGCAACACATCTGATTCTTTTTTTAAATACTTTATTATTTTTATTTTAGTGTATGAGTGTATTGCCTGCATGTAAGTGCACCCATGTCATGCACTGCCCATGGAGGTCAGAGGAAGGTGTTAGATTCCCCTGGAACTGCTTGTCAGCTGCCATGTGGGTGCTAGGAATTGAACCTGGGTCCTCTTCAAGAGCAGCCGGTGCTCTTAACCGCTGAGCTATCTCTCCAGCTCCTGGACATCTGATTCCTTTTGAGATTAAATTTAAATTATCTCTTTACCCATTTCATAGAATTCATCTGTATCCTGACCTCTCAACCCTGGGGAAGCCAGGCAAGTTGGCACTGCAGGGCCTGACTAGTGTTTCCAAAGCAGGTTTGTAAACAGACCTGACCCTATGGGACCAGAGAGCTGGAGCCTTCCCACGAGACAGCATGTAACTACCTCAGAAGGCAGGCCCAAGATCCACCCACCCCCAATGGAAACCCTTAGTTGGGGCCCAGGAGCCAGCACCTGCTGCAGCCCAGAGCAAGCCAGCTCCCTCCAGAGGGAAGAAACCATGGGGTTAGAGAAACAACCATCTCAGGACTTGTGTGTCAGGAACCACTTTAAACTCTTCATGCAGGTTGTGGTGGTTAATGTCAAGTTGACAGAATCTAGATCCTAGGAGACAAGTCTCTGGGTGTGCCTGTGAGGGAGTTTCTAGACTGGGATGACTGAAGTGGAAAGACCCATCCTGAATGTGGGTGATACCATCCTATGGGCTGGGGTCTTAGACTGAGTGAAAAAAAGAGCTGCCAGGCATGGCACTCAGGAGGCAGAAGCAGGTAGATCTCTGTGAGGTGGAGGTCAGCCTGGTCTATATAGCAAGCTCCAGACCAGCTGGGGTTACAGGGAGACCCTGTCTCAAAAAGACCAAATTTTTTTTTTTAAAGGAGAAAGCAAATTGAGCATCTCTCTGCTTCCTGAGTGGGGATGCGGTGTGATCAGCTGCCCCACAGGCCTGCCTTCTCCACCATGAAGAACTATCTTCTCAAACTACAAGTTCAAATAAACCTTGCCTTCCTTGACTTTCTTTGGTGTTTTGCCACAAGTGCTATTTAAGTCACAGCCATCGTTAAAGGCAGGACTATGGCTTTTCTGTTTATTGGATGAAATACCTGAAGCAGAGAGTGGTTAAAATAATCTGTCCAAGGTCACAAAACAGGTGGCCCAAATAGGATTTGCACTCAAGCACCCTGGCGTGCAGAGTTGTGTTCCTACTGGCCAGTTGGACAGCCCCTTAACAAGTCAAGAGAAAACAGAAGCCTTCTACTGGTGGAAGTTAAGGAGTTCCTGAGCAAAAGTGAGGTTACAGAATACCTCCTTGGCAGTGTGACCTCACAGAGGCCAGGGCATAGTAGGCATGCCCTGTCTGCTCCTCGCTGTCCTGGGGGCTGATCTAGAGAGACTGAGGAGGGATCCCAACCTGGGTCTGGCACCCATAGAACATACCCATAGAGTCTGAAGGTACAGAATGGAAATTATCCCTTTCTGAACTCACTGCACTTCAGAGACCCATCAGCAGAGCACAGGATCTCCTGAGCAGCACTGGAGAGCGGCACCACCCAAGGGAGCATGCCAGGAGAGGACGCCTTGTCATTCTGGGACCCCCAAGGCTGGAACAACCCTGGCGTGGAAGGACATCCTGATTGGACACGGCTGTCCGATGATGTGGCTGCATCCCAGTGGTCTCTTCCAGGGAGGCTTTGACCCCAGGGGACAGTAGGTGCTGCCTGAGGACACTTCTGGTTGTCACACTGGGGAATTCTACTGGCCTCCTTCGGTAGAGGCCAGGGATGCTACTGAGACCTCCCAAAAGTGAACACAGAGTGGGTGGAAGTCCAGTCTCCAGTTGTGGCCATAGCGTGGTCCAGGACAGAGTGGGCCAGCAGGATTCAACAAAGTAAAAACAAGAACTTCGGGGCTTTGTGACTGAGGGTTGAGGCTATCCCCACGGTGATGCCCGTTCATCTTATCAACAGACCATCCGAAGAAAGGGCAGTCCATGTTCCACACCAGGCCAAGTATGATCACATATACAACAGAACTCATCCAGTTTCACCCTGATCATGAGCACGCCACTGCCTGTCCATTACATCTACTTGACTTTTTGTTTTTGTTTTACTGTTTTTGTTTTGAAACAGTCTCATATAGCCCAGGCTGGCTTTGAGCTTGATATGTAGTCGAGGATGACCTTGACCTCCTGACTTTCCTGACTGCACCTCCCAAGGACTGAAATTACAGGTGAGGCTGATTTTTTTTTTTTTAATTAAGAATTCAAGTTTGGTTCAGGTCAGTCGTTGAGGACACTGATGGGAGGTCTGCCCTTCCTCTCTGCCCACAGCAGGCTGCCCAAATAGGGGCAGGCTGTTTGTAAGCATAATACTCACCAAGGAGTAGAGGAGGCGGGTGTGGTTCCGGAGCCCGGGGTCCTCTCGCTGCAGGTCGTCAAAGCCCATCTTCACCAGCACGGTCACATTGTACCAGCTCCCCAGGCCTTTCTCTGCACCTAGATGGCAGATGCTGAGGTTACAACCTCCGGCACAGGGCAGGGCCACAGAGTAGTCAGCAGGCCTGGAAGGCAGGAGGCCACCGTTCTGTGTGTACCTCCCTGATTCCTCTCCTTCCTGAGGCTACAAAGTCCACCAGCTCCTACCTGTCATGGGCCAAAGACCAGGGAGCCAAAGCCAGCACCTTCCCTTGAAGAGTTACACCTGGGATGCGTTCCAGCCTAGTGCTCTAGACACAGTGTCACGTTGCCCTGGTGTGTAAAATCAGGGTCCACCCACTACCGCTTCTTCATGCTGATACAAAGTAGTGTGATACACAGTGCTCTATGTAAGAGAGTATGGGCTCTGTTAGATATGCCATACCGTAGAGTTGGATAGTGCAAATACTTGACACTTTATCAATATATGATGCTATTCACGATGGCTACTGTAATGTGTACTGCTTATAACATTCACACCCACAGTCTGTTCAGTTACCCCTCAGCATCAGTGAGTGTGGGTTTCAGGACTCCCTGGAGACCCCAAAATCTACAAATGCTCAAGACCTTCCTGGAAAGTGGGGGGCAGAGGGATGGTACGTAACTACGGACTTCCTCCCAAACGCTCTAATCTTCTCTAGATGGTTTACACGCCCAGTGCAAGGCAAACGCTTGTAAGTCAGTTATATAGATTGCTTAGGGAATGATGATTAAAACAAATGTCTCTATAGATCCAATGTGCCCACCGCGGGCCTACTGTACCCACATCAGCAACAAAACCACTTTTAACTACTTTGGATGCAGAACCTCTGTATATGGGGGCCCCGCTGCAGCTCAGGGATGTAATTGACGTAGATTTATATATCTAATGCTTGCTATTGCATATGCTATAACTTTATGGCTTTATCTATGCTAATAGGACAATATAGTATGTACACTATTGTGGGTGCAAATATATATACACACACACATTAGTATTCTGTATTTCTTTGGTTCTGAAAACTGGCCCAATCCTGCTCATGGTACAGCCCCTGAGCAGAGAAAACTTTCCAGACAAGTCAGGCCACCGGCAGGTGCTCTGAGCTTTGGAAGAAGAAGGTCAGGCTTTACCATATCTGTGGAGCAACCAGGCCTACGTGTCCCCCAGGGGCACAGCTCTGACAAGCCCACCTGCAGCTTCCAGGGCTTCCCAGTCTGGCAAAGGATCATGGCTCTGCTGCCAGGGCTGTCTTCCCATTCACTCTCTGAAGATGCTAGGGACCAGCTCTGGGGAAGGGCAGCCCCTGCCCAGGACCAGTTGCAGGCTCCCAAGAAAGTCATGACTGCTGTTTCTAGACAGCTCCCCCCAACCCCCACACATTTCCCCAGTCTAGGGACTCCCGAGACCCTCCTCGCTGCAGCCCTACCTGGGGGTGCGGCAGCTACACAGTGGTGGCCTTCTGACCAGGGACAGCACTTCTGAACTCCGGGACAGTCAGTGTCCAAGCTGCACGGTGAGCTGGGCGAAGCTGGCTCTGTTGTCGGGCACCCCCCGGGTCTCGATGCAAACTCCCCGGAACGATTCAGGGCTGGGGGGAGGAGACGAGTTAAGGATGTTGGCATTAAAAGAAGCAGCCTCAGCTGGCAGAGTACTTGCCTATAGGCATGAAGACCTGGGTTCAATCCCTAGCACCTAGTAAAACGGGGTGTGGCGGTACACACCTATAATCCCAGCACAGGCAGAAGGATCAGAGAAGTTCAAGGCCATCCTTGGCTAAATGGCAAGTTCAGAGTCAACTGGGATACATGAGACCCTCAAAAACCCAACAAAAGAGATATAGGAGGTGGCAGCCTGGGCGGGCTCGGAGGGCCGCATGCCCAGGGCTGATGCCACCTTCAGAGGCACCAGGCATCCTGTTCGGGGGTCTCTCCAGTGGGACAGAGGCTGGCCCTGGCCAGCCCTATTAGAGGCTCACTTGCACTGACTGGGACATCACTGGCCATCTTTCCCATCAGGGTGGGTTCTGGGGAGGGGGGTCCTAAGGGCTTCCTGACCCTCCAAGCCTCAGGGAGGCTCAGTCCGTCTTCTGGGACCCATGCTACTTCCGGTGCTTATCACTCACTCACTCACTGAGCACTCAGTAAAAGCTGATCCAGGCAGTGTCCCAGACTTAGTAACTGAATTCCAGAGGGGAACAGCATGCTGTGAACCTGTGGAAGGTGAGCAGGGTCAGATCCTCAGGGGTCAGGCAAGGCCAGGTGGGGTCAGGGAAGGCAGCCCTCTAGAGAGGGCTGCACCTGGCCTAGGGATGCCCACAGCAGGCCTGCATCCTCAGCTCTGAAGCAAGGGCCTGTGGGTCAAGGAGCAGGAGGAGCAAGTCCACGGGCTTGAGTGAAGACGGAGGGGTCGACCCACAGAGTCCCTTCTTGTAGGAGGGGCCCAGACACCTGGGGTCTCGTGGTAAGAGGGACACTCAGTGCCTTCAGATTCTCTACCCTGGCCAGCTCTGAGCCCCTTTCTCCCGTACTCCTCAGGCTACTGTGGGCACTAGAGCTGCCTGGAGTTTCACAGACAGCCTTCCCGGCTAGGGTCAGTACAATGATGGCACCACCTTCTCCTTTCCCTGCCCTCTGCTGCCCTGCTTCCTGCGGAAAAGCATCAGAGTAACTCATGGTAGAGGCTTCCGATTGCTGGGGAGTGATCTGGGAGGGGAGGGGCCTCAGAGAGAGATGCGGGACCTGATGGCAAGTTGCAGAGGGTCCCAGGGATAAGGCCGGGATGCTCACACAGAAGGGAAGGGATGTATGAGGAGGAGCCTCAGGAGGGCTGTGAGGCTGCTCTGGGTGCCCTCCTGACTCCCTCCTCACGGGTGGGAGGAAGGCAGGGGCAATGGTGTGCTGTGAGGTCAGCAGCCCTGGGAGGCCCTAGTCCAGCCATGAATGCAATCTGACGTGCTGCCGGATACCAGTGAGGAGAGGCCCAGCGTGGCACCCTGCTGCATCCACTCAAGAGGTTGACTGAGGTCAGTCAGCTTGGCTGCGGCTGCCTGGCCCCAGGGCTGTCCACACAGTGCTCTGTCAGTTCGCTGAACTCAGCTCCAGACAGAAGTGGGGCTGACAGAGAATGAAGGTGAACTGCTGCAGGGGCAGGAATGGTGGGCAAGGAGCCAGGGACAGCTGGGGTCACAAACAAGCCCTAGTGACCAGAACCTCAGCCAGGGCCCAGGGGAAGCCGTGGAGGGTTATCAGGGAGAACTGGTTTTAGATCTCTTAGAAAGGCCTGAAAGTACTTGTCCACAAGACCCACAGGGGAACTGACCAGGAGTCCAGGCTTGGCACTCTTCCGGGGTTAGAGAGCACACAATGAGAAACTTGAGCCCAGGGGGCGTGCTGGGGGAGACCTCGGGTAGGGGACAATGTGACATGCTGGCCAGACGCAGAGTCCCAGAGGAGCTTGTGGAACATCTAAGAAGGGGGAGCCAGCTTCGACCAGCCAGGGCCTGGTTCCCCAGGAGGAAGGAGGTTGGTGTAAGCATGGGGACGCGGTCAAAGGGGCGGGCACTGGAAGGGAAACGGAGCCCGTGTCAGCACCGGGGAAGGCAGGGGCACTTGGCAGCATCTGTGCCCAGCACCTAGTGATGGGCACCAGGGCACTGTGGGTGCCATTCAGACTTCTGCTCCTGCCCAGATGCATTCAAAGGAAATGCATCTACCAACGCCCCTCATGGTATTCAGCAGCACCACCATGTCAGGCCCCTCAAGTGCCAGGGACTTCAGACAACACCAGTTGATAAGTGTGTTCTGGAGACACCCCCACAGAGCAGGGGACCCTGGAGGGATGCAAAGGCAGTCTCAAGGGGCCACTGTCTCGGAGACAATCCTCTTGGGTCTCCAGAACTTGCTGTAGTTGATGAAAAGGGCCCGCTCCTGTTAGGAACACATCCCAAGAACAGCCAGAGCCAGGTTAGTGCACTGACTCTGCTCAGGAAAGCCTGAGCCTTGCGTCTTGCCAGTCAATTCATATTGTGGAAGTTCATGATCAGTAACACTGTCCTTTACTATTTCTCCTGGGCTTGTCCTTTATTTCCTCAGCATCTAGATAACTCTACAGCATCCTTAGGTCCAGGAGAAAGGACTGAGCTGGGAACTGGAGGCCTTCGCAGCCCCACAAGGGAATGAAGGATCTCTGTGCAGCCTGGGAGCCAAGAACAGGAAGCAGGTTCTTCTGCCACTGTGAACACCAAGGGCCTCAGGCCAAGCAGATGTGAGAGCAGATGGTAAGGTGGCCACAGAAAACAGAAACAACTGAGGGGTGGCAGAATCCCAATATAACATGAAGTCTGATGACTGACTGTGTTCTGGACTCTTGACTGGGCAAGCATACTCTAGTGACAGAGGATGCTGATGCTGGAAGAAACTGGCCTATAAGATCTTGGCATGCTTTCAGTGGACAATTTGAAATTTAAAAGATTTGCTGAAATAAAAAGAAAATGTATTCCATCCATAAAATCTAGCTTCAGGCTGGGGAAATGGATCAGTGGATAAAGGGCTTGATATACAAGCAACAGGACCTTGAGTTCAAGTCCCAGACCCCAGGTGAAAACAGTCTGACACGGTGATGTATACTTGTAATCCCAGCACTAGGGAGTCTCAGACAAGAGGATCCTGATGGTTCACTGGCCAGCCAGCCTAGCCCAACTGCAGAGTTCCAGCCCAGTGAGAGACCTTGTCTCAAAAAAAAAAAAAGAGGAGGGAGGAGGATGGGGCCTGAGGAACGACACCTGAGATTATTCTCTGACCTCCACACACCCCAAAAAAGAAAAAGAAAAACTTGACTACTAACAATGGTTTCCTAACAACAGCAGTGTTTTGGAATCTAAAATTCTTCATCTCAACTTGGATGCTGCTGGGAATCCCCTTCCTCCCTTGAGGCTGGTGACTAAGCCCGTTCGTGCCCTTAAGGGAGAAGGGAGTAGCCAGTAAACCTGGTAGAAAGTGAAAAATCTCCTTTCCTTCCCAACTTAAAGCAAACAAAGAAACAGCTGCCCAGTGCCTGGTAAGCCAGCCAGTCTCAGTTCAGCCAGAGAGCAGCCGAGATTCCTGTTTGGACCACAGCCTCCAAAGTTGCCCAGGGCTGTGGAACCCACCGGAGAGTGTGTTCCCTCTGACTTCCTCCTCTTTCTCTCAGCTTCTCAGCCTGGTCAGGACAAGGGGGTCCCTGGGCATCTGCATGGGGATGGGAGATTGGGGGTGTCCTGGGTTTACACAAGCAGTAAGAGAGTTTGCAAAGATATTGGGCAGGTAGAGAGGGCCACACAGAACCAGTGCCACTGGACAGAGCTCCGTCTCCTCAAATATATCCTGAGGGCAGAATCCAACTCAGGCTCCACAGCAACTGCACCACACAATGTCCATCACACGCAGCAGGATTTATAACTGAAATTAGAAACAACTGAATGCTGAGTGGCAATATTGCTTAATAGGCACTGATACAGCTCTATGAGGTAATGCCCCGAGGCCACTAAATCATACACTGGTGTAATAGTTATTGACATTCTGGAGAATTGCTAAGTGGTGAAAGAATGTCCCCGAACTGGACAACTAGACTCTTGTGCAATGCCGGCCCTGGGGATCCAGGAGAAGGAGACGTCACTGAGGTGACCTTTGAGGCAGGCTTTGCAGTATCCCCCTCCACACACACACTTTTTTTTACTTCCAACTGTATAGCTGGTGAGTTCACATTTGTAACTGTATTTTAAAATTTTAAATAAATGAATGTATGTCTGACAGTGTTGTATTCAAGTGCTGACACAGCGACTTTGGAAGTTACAGTATGTGTGCCTGTGAGTCATTTCCCTGTTTCAGATGGCTGCACGCTGAGTGGGAGGAAAGAGACAATGTCTGGGGTTGTGCTGATGGCTGGGAATGTGATGCTGAGACTCAGGCACCAGATGATGGAGGCGAGCGTCATCCACACTCAGGCAGAGGAAAGAGTGTCTGGTCCTGTCTCTGTCTTCCCCGATGCCTGTGGGCCCAGTCCTGGCCCAGCCTCACTCTGCACACCCCAGAGCCCTGGTTGCTGGGACTATCACACCTGACTCGAGCAGCCCAGCCTGTGGTGAAGTGTCACTGACTAAGCCATCTTAAAACTCACTTCAAACATCGTGGGGAAAGCTATGCTGCCCACACCTGGGAGCAGGCAGCTTTGAGTTGTCCGAGGGGATGCCCCTGAACGCAGAACCCGGGAGACTGGAGCGCTCATAAGCAGCACTCAAAGAGGAAGGAAACCACAGTGGCCCCATGGGGTGCGCCCATACCAAGCCTTGACACCAGCACAGCCCTCCCTAAGGGGAACCCCAGTGTCCTTGAGGCAGGGTAAAGACAGATGGGGGGAATGATACTGGTGTGGGAAAGAAAAGCACCTCCTCATCCCAGCACCAATTTTCCTTTTCTGTTCGTAAAGGCAGGAGACCTCAGAAACCACAAATAAAGCCCAAATTGCCTACGAGACAATGTGTGTTTTCCTACAGACATCTCAGAGATGCCTAAGACGATGAACAAACCATACTGCTTACTTAGGAACAACACGATCTACAGCCTTGAGCGGTTTTCAGCACCCCCTCATTCCTAACCCTAACCAACACCCACTGAAACCCACCTTACATACAACTTTGTTTACAGAAGAAAGTTTTTTAACCTTTAAGCCTTATTGTGTATTACTTTCTGAGCAATGTGATCTGAGCACCACCAAAATCATATACATAGGGGCTGGAGAGATGGCTCAGTGACTGGGAGCACTGGTTGCTCTTGCAGAGCAGAGGATCAGTGTTCTGTTCCCAGCACCCACATGGTGGCTAACAGCCATCTGTAACTCTGGTTCCAGGGGATCTGACGTCCTTTGCCAGCCTCCATGGGCATTACATGCACCCATGCATTTACATACATGTAGGCAAAATACTCATACGCATATAATAAAAATAAATTTAAAAATTTAAATATAACAGCAATTTTTAAATAAAAGTTTTAAGAAAGAAAATGTGTGTTATATATGAAGACACGCTACAGCTAGATCGGGGTAGGACAGAATTTAACTCCTGAGAATTCCATCAGGAAACCAGTGTTTGCTGATATTTTTTAAAATAAATGAATAAAAATTGTTTAGACTCATACGCATGCCCATCGTGAAGGATTTAATTGCCACTCTCCCTTGAGATGCCCATGTCCACGCCCACACTTGGGCATGTCTTATCTCTCCTGAGCACCACCTTTTTGTCCTGAACCTTCCTGGCTGAAATCTATAATCTCCTTTAATAAATTTCCAACTCTTTTTCCTATTGACTCACCCTGAAATTCCTTTCTGGGTTGAAGCCACAAATTCTGGTTTTGCTGAGCTGAATGGAGGGTCTTAACCCTTCAGGCTACTGAGGGTGACAGGGGAGCCTCTGTTCCTGTCGCCGCTGACCTCCACGGTGCTCTGAAATGTCCTTCCTGCTACCTTCACAGGGGACACTACCCTCAGGTGGCACAGGCTTTCTTATAGCAGGGTGCACTGGGCAGACTGAAAACGGTCCTTGCTGGGGACAGAAGGGAGGGATAGGGAACTCTGGTATTCCACATTAGAGAAAGGAATCTACACAGATGCATTATTAATAGCTTAACAGGAAAGAACTGCTAATGGCATTTTTGTTCTCCATTATCTCCGACCCCATCTCCAGCCCAGATGCTCTTGGAGGAGTACAAAGTTGATACCAGCAGACACTGACTTGACTCAGCATTTCAGGAAATGCCCGATGGGCCAGGTGTGGTGATGCACGCCTCTAATCCCAGAACTCAGGAGGCAGAAGCAGGCCGGTCTCTGTGAGATCAAGCCTGATAGACCAGCAAGACGGCTCATTGGTTAAAGGGTAAAGGCACTTGTCACCAAGCCTGACAACCTGAGTTTGATCCTGGGGACCCACATGGTGGAAGGAGAGAGTGAATTCCCACAAGGTGTCCTTTGACCTACAAATATACACACACACACACACACACACACACACACACACACACACGACCCACACACACACACACACACACACACACACACACACACACACACACACACACACGTGACACACATACAACCCAAAAACACACATACAAACAGATAAATAAATAAATGTAATTTAAAACCATTTCTAAAGAAAACAAAGGAAGTGTCTGAGCCCAAACGTCCACAGAATGAGGAAAGACTTAAAGGGGTGACAAAGAGAGAGGCACAGACCCGCATCCAGGCACAAGGCTGATCACCCGAGCAAAGGGCAGGGCCGAGCTCCATTATGATTGGCTGCCTCTCTGTGTATCATACACAGCCTGCTGGCTGGAGAGGAGACAGAAGGCAGTTTTCTAGGGTTGTAACTCACAGCCTTCCCAGGTCACTGGCTCTCTGAATAAAGCTCAGCTTAAAGCTCCCACTTCAGCTTCTAATGCTTGGTGGTGACAGGGAGCATGGGCTCCTGTATTCAAATTACAATCTGAATGGGAGGTAACAGCCTGGGCTGCATCCCAGCCTGCCCCCAGCTGCACTGTCTCAGTCAGGACACTGGCCTCTCCTGCACTGTGTCCCTGTGGGCAGAGCCAGCCAGGGTGCGCCTGTCCTCGATGACCCTGGGAAGATCTGTCACGACACATAAGAGTGCAATGTTCCTCCTTCCCTCCTCTGCACTACTAGAGATCCTCTCTGGGCACATCCTCCTGTTATTATATTGGCCCTTCTAAGAGCTAAGTGATCGTGTCTGTCCTACCCTTCAGGGCCGCTCTCCCTCACTCCCTTACCACTGCCCTGCCCTGCCGCACCAAGGCAGGACTTCCCCAGAGTGGGCCCAGGTTTCCATCCAAGCCTGAGGGCCCTAACTAGGGCTCTAACTATAGGTCAGCCAGTCCTTAACCACCCTATTAAAGGTGCTAATACTCTAAAAGTAGGGGCCATGTCACAACAGGTATTTCCCCAGACAGGGTCTGTTGAAAGGAGTGAGGCTGAGAGGTGGGCAGCTGGCGGGGAGGGGACCCAGCCTCAACTTCTCTTCAGTGCAGCAGGTAAGGTGGGCTGGGATGCTGTAGCTAGAAAAGCTGGTTTCAGCCTCCCCAGAGCCTCCTCCCCAACCTTCAGTCGTGTGACGCCCCCTCTGGCCTGGAGACCAGCCAACACGTAGGAGGAAGTGTGGCTGACATAAGAAAATGGTGGTGGGCCAGGCCACAGTCAGACTTCTATTAGCTCACCTCAGAGCCCACCCGCTCTGAACCACAGAGCCACGGGCCTCCTCAGGGCCACACTGACACCAAATAGAAGCTACCAGTTCACCCAGGAAGAGGGGTGACCATAACAGTAGTGCACCTGGCCAGGCTTTGGTGCCTGTGAGCCTTGGGGTGGGAACTTGGAAGGTGGGAAGGGAGCAGGTGTCAGGTCAGGAAGGACCAGAACTTGGCAGGATGGCCAGGGACAATCTGCCCCTTCCAGTATCCCTGTGGGGAACACAGAATGACTGCTGGCCCTGAGGTGGGCTGGCCCTAACCGGTTCCTACTGGGGACGTTGGCATTCTTTAACCTCCTGGTTATCAGGTCTACACCTGTTAAACTGCCCACACCAGCACCTTGCCTGACCCCTGGAACAGAGCAGTGGGAAGAGTCAACCATGCCATCTTTGCTCACATCACACTGGAGTGGAGCTTGAGAGTGAATACAATTGGGAGGGCTCTGCAAGCTGAGCTCAAGTTGCCTTCCAGGGGACTGTGCTGACCTGAAGCTCTACAGCCTACATGCAACCCCCAGTCTGGGGAGGAGAGAGACCCCTTGGTTTGGAGGGTCTAACCACAGCCTTAACCTGCTGGTGACTTGACCCTGGGCCTCAGGGATGATGGGTCATGTGGGATTCCCCATTGGGGTGCCCAAGGTGGTGCTTTCTTCAGTCTGGGGTGGCGGCCCTTACATCTCACCATGGCCCCTCCTGACACCCTTCCCGACCCATCTCCTCCATTTGGGGTGAGAGGCAGGACCTTCTGACTGTACCAAGTTCCTATCTGATACTGACTCAGAACGAGCAAACACCACCCATGCACACACCCTTTCTCTAGAAGAGTTCATCAGTACATTCCCTTCTCCAAGATAGTAGCTGGGCCCTGGGTGGCCAAACTGATCGCCAGTAGCCAGTCAGGACATCCTACATAACTGCACAGAGGAGGGGCAGAGGACATTGGGGCCTCTGTACAGTGAGGTGGGGAGGCCCAACCCCTCCAGCTCTTTATAGTGGAGTTCAGATCAGGATTTCAACTGAAACAAGGGTTTCACTGTAGGCTTAAAAGAAAAAACAGCTACAACTATCAGAGAGGTTGGGCCACTGGGAGTTAAACTCCATGGTGTGTTAGTCACTCAAGATTTTTAAATTTTTTTTTTATTATTTTTAAATTTATGTGTATGTGTATATTGCCTGCATGTAGGTAAGTGCACCCATGTTGTACATTTCCCTCACATGTAGGGTACTTTTTGCACTTGACTTCTTTCATTGCTTCTGTTTCTTCTTTTCTAAAAAAATTATTTATTATTTTTATTTTATGTGTATGACTGTATTGCCTGCATGCATGTAAGTGTGTCCGTGTTGTGTAACGCCTGTGGTGGTCAGAAGAGGGTGTCGGATCCCCTGGAACTGGAGCTATAGCTAGTTGTTAGCTGCCATGTGGGTGCTGAGAATTGAACCTAGGTCCTCTTCAAGAGCAGCTGGTGCTCTTAACTACTGAGCCATCTCCCAGTCCTAAGCCATTCAAGATTTTAAAGGCGACAGATGTCCATGCTATGCCCAGACCAGTTCCATCACTGACTCTAAGGGTGAGGGGCAGGCGTCGCATGGTCAGTGGTGCCCAGGAGCCCTCACTGTACAGTCAAGTCTGAGGGCTGTTGAGTTTTTCTAGCCCTTAGTGTCTCCCCAGAAGATGAGAGAAAAAGCTAATCTACTTCACTCTGAGCTATGGAACCAGAAATCTGAGAGTGGCCCTCCAGATGGCCTTTATGCTCAATCAAGGCTGAGGAGCAGTGTTCTAGAAAGATCTAGTATGTTCAGGGAGACCTACCAGCCTCCCCCACATCCCCACATTGCCCTGGACTCACGCAGGACGCAGTACAGGCCCAGCTGCTCATAGCCCACACAGCAGTCGGTCACATTCCTGGACTCGGGGACTTCCACCACCAGGTACTGGGTCCGGTACACAGTCTTGGGGCACCGTCTCCATGGGATCCAGCCACCACAGGACACGTAGGTCACGTGGGAGGTCTGTACCGCCTGCAGTTTCTGGACACTTCGAGTCACTGGGTAGCTACACAGCTCGTAGCTCAGCAGGGAAAGGCCGTTTTCTAGAAGGGAGATCCGTAAGGGTGTGCGAGCAAGCCAGAGAAAGAAAAGCACCAGGTCAGATCAACGCGAGATACATCAGAGGCCACCTGCAACAGTGAGTGGGGCCGGGTCCCCCCGCTTGGGCGGGCCTTAGAACCTGCCTTCCAGTCCAAGCCATGGACTTTTTCTTCTACGTATTCTGAGAGCAACCCTGTGTTTGCACAAACTCAAAGCAAGAGCCGTCAACATTGACCTGCATGCTAACACTCCTTCAGTTCAGTCAGCACCTTCCCAGACCAGATTCAGGTATAGCAGCCCGGGGTTCTGATGAACGCGATGCCCAAGTAAGGACACAGAGCTGGAATCAAACATTCAAAGATCATTTTCTGTTGTCACTGTGCTTCTGGTCCCACGGGCTACAGCTTCCCCCGCACAGCAGTCTCCATGACTCTAAGGCCCAGATACAGGCAAGAGTCCCCCAACAAATGCACACTGACGCCAACAGATCAAGAGGACACCTTTTTTGGAGGGGAGGGGAGATGAAATGGAAGATTAGGAACCAAATATTCCAAGTGTAGGCAGGTCACCCCAACTTTTCCTCCAGAATCACCATCACTACAGGAGGATGCAGCCACACCTGCTGAAGGTCCAACCCACTGTAGCTCCCTCCTCTGGCCTGGCCCTCCCTCTCTGAGCCCTGGTGCCATGCAGGCCTCCCAGACTCCCACACTTGTGATGTTTTCCAACCCTGCACCTCTTCCTAAGGGACTGCACCCCAGGGAGCCTGTCACTTTAGGCCACAGAATCTCCTGGGGGTCAAATTGTATCACTCCAAAGCATTTTGGAATTCCAGAGCCCAGGAACTCAGCAAACGACTGGCCCTGAGGAAACAGGACTGATGTGCTTTTGAAGGAAAGTGAGCGCAGGTGTGCGCGTGCACACACGCGTGTGCACACACACACACACACACACACATATGCATACACAGCCATGTGAGGATGAAGGCAAAGATCAGGGTGATCCCTTCTACCAGCTCAGAAACACCATGGATTGCTAAACACATTAAAGCTTCGGGCCTGGAATGGGTCCAGCCCCTAGGGCCTCAGTGGGAGCCAGCCCTGCTGACACCTGGCCTTGGATTCCAGCCCCGAGAGCTTGGGCCAAAACTTTGTGCTATTCAAGTTTCCTTGACTCAGCAATTCTGGAACTCTGATGTGAGGCCCATAGGCATCTCCTCTCAGCCCCCTCAGCAGCTAGCCCAGGCTCTATGCTGGGTAGGGTGGGCAAGTGGCTTAACTTGCCTGCATCTTTGCATACTCAGCCTCGGGCTCCATGATTTCCTGTACTATACAGCCTACAGGCAGGGCCCAATGTCACAGCGTCTTAGAACTCCATGAGGGTTATCATCTGGAGAGGAAGTTGAAGAAAGAGGCCAAAATCATCAAAGGGTAGCAGCTGTCTTTGCCCCCTAGACCATGAAGGTATTAGTCCCTGCCTGGACAGAAGCTCACAAGTGTGTATATGGCAGGACACAGAGTTGCTGACACCTCCAGCTGGAGGAGAAGCTGCAACTTCCCAAGTGAGCCCCTTACCAGCCATAGTGACCCCAGCAGTCACTGCCTTGGGGATGGGGCGGGGGCAGCTGTAGCCCAGCCTCCCAGACCTCTGGGAATAGGGACCACCTGTTGCTCCTCTTCACAACAGGTGATCACAGGGTTGCTCTGGAGGGGAACAGAGGCCCTCTTGACCTGGGTGGTATGACAAGAGGTCAAGAGCTCAGGGGTGACACAGGCAAGGGGCTGCAGGGCTGCAGAGGCAAAACTCAGGGTGTCCTAAGAGAACCTACTGGAGTGGATGCGGTCTTCCAACCTAACCTCAGCTGAGTTGTCAGCATGTTAATGAGGGTCACAGTCACAGTCTCTAGGGAGCCATATGGCTCCATCTGACTGTTACCAGGCTCTAGTCTATTATTAACAGAACACACACACACAGTCTCCAGGGAAGGGATGTGTTTGTCTTGCTTTGTTTTTTACCTTCTACTGAGGCCGCTGTGCTATGTCCAAGCCTACAGAGACAGAGTAGAGACCTGACAGATCTTGCTGTTTAAAACTCCATTCAGAAGCCCTCAGAGTAGAAGACAGAAGAGCTTATCGCTCTAGAATGAGCTAGGATCCTAGCTCAGCCCCTACCCACTTCACAAATGCCCACCCATGGCACGAGGGTTTCCATTGCTCTTCACACCCTGACCAACCCTTCAGCTTACTCCCGCCCTCAGGGGCCCAGTTAACCCCACTGGAGCGGCAGGGATGGAGCAGCCCCAGGGATGTGTTACACCTCTTGGTGCCCCAGCCCTGTCATTTGTAAAATAATCTCTACACCCTGGTAAAGTCAGCACCTGGCACACATTGTAGGCTTTATGGCTTTCACTGGGAGGAGTGAGTGAGCAGGCAGGCCAGACAAAAGCTGTCCTCTGCCTGGTGTCCTCACACACACAGGAAGGGGCTCACTGTCCCCTTCTGGGACCTCTAGGAACTTCCTAATGTTCCCACTCTCCTATGACTAAGCTGTATATTTCATATCTAGTGCAAAGCAAAATTCCAATTAAAGTAAAATCCTCTGGGTGATTAAAAAAACATGGCATTGGTACAAAAATGGAGATGACTTCCGAAAACAGGGAAGGAATGCTGAATTCCTAAGCAAGAGAGACAGACTTTCAGAGGAAAATGACTCCAAAGTTTTGGGATCACAGCTCCTTGATTTTAGACATCCCAAGTTTTGTTGTTTTGGTTTGGTTTGGTGTGGGCAGTGCTGGGGATGGAAGCCAGGGCTCACACATACTTGGTAGCCCTCAGCTGCACCCCACAAAGTATTTGGAGCCACTTTGTGAACCCATATACCTACTAAGGCTTTGATCAGCACCATCGCTGTGCCCATCACTCAGTGACAGTAATTCTGCACTTGGGAACATGTGGCTGAGGTTAAGTCCTAGCTGCCCTGCCCCCCTTCCCTGATCTGTAAGTAAGAACTTTAATACACAGAGGTTCAGGACATCCTTATGCTTGGTCTCTAGGACATTGTTTTCACTGTGGATCAAGGGCCTGCTATATCCACAAACCCAACAGAAATGTAGAGCCTCGGGTACCACCCCAATACTACTGGTGGGAAATCTGCATCTTCATCCCATGGACCCCTAAGGATCTGAGGCACACTCCCATTGGAGAAGCCCTGTTTCTGGAAGTTTATCCAGTGCTTCTGCCCACCTCCCACCTCTGTAGCCTGTTGCTGCCTGTGGCCTGTTGCTGCCTGTGGCAAGCCCAGACAAGAAGCCCATCTCAGAGCAGACACATTCCAGCAGACAGAATCCTCCTGAGACTCACTCCTGGAAGCCCCTCCTCCAGATTCATCCCCAGATTCCTCACCTGTAAAGCCATTGGCTTGGCTCAGGCCCACCGTGCAGGCCAAAGCCAGCAAGACCAGCCCCAGGGTCCTGGACATCATCCTGTGGTGATGGTGGTGGTGCAGACAGGACTTGGGACCTCCACCACAGCAGCCTGATCCTATGCTGGGCACAGAGATACTGAGATGCCCAGCCCTGAGAAAGGGCCTGCCTGTTGCTGGTGGCAATGGCTTCAGAGGGAGCACTCACTGGGAGCCGTCCCTTATGCCTGCTCATTAACTGCCATGGCTGTTTCCCTCGGGGCACCTGCATGTCATAGCCTATTCTTGCTCCAAGCAGATGGCATCTTTTAGGAAAGATGAGTAGTCAACAGCCCCGGCCACATCACTGGATCCATCTCGTTTGTACGTAGAAAATGCATTTCAGACCCACATCTGGCCCCTCCCCTCCCCACAACACAAAGTATTCCCTTACTTTGCTGTCCCCAGCTGGCAGGAGAAGACAGGCCCACATCAAAGTGTCACCTCACACCGCTCAACAATAGAGTTCAGAGGTCACAGCCCTGTTGGCCAGCTCCACGCAGCACCTCCCCCGGGGCCTGGAGAAGCTGTGTTCACAGAGGCACTCTGTGCTAGTCAAGATTCATAATGGAAATTGTACAATAAACAGTCAGAGGTGAGCAGGAAAGACAGACTTCAGAGTGCCTGAACGTCCCGATAAAATGCTCAAAGACATCTTAGGAGGGCTGCATGGAACTCAGCCCTGTGAAGTCAAAACAAAAACTCATTCAATCCCTACTGCATAAAGATGTCAGCTCCGTGGGGTCACACAGATGCACACACATCCAGGAAGGGACAGCAGGAGGACTGGTACTGGAGTTTGTTTCTCAGTGGCTGTCATGCTATGTGAGAGATGGAGCTTTAAATTTTCTGTCTGGATTAGGATGTGGCTCAGGTGGTAAAGTGCTCACTCCGCATTCATGAGGACCTGGGTTCAATCCCTAGCACCTAGCACTACATAAGCCAGGTGTTGGAGCACACGCCTGTAATCCCAGCACTTGGGAGGTAGAGGCTATTGTCTGCTACACAGGAAGTCAAGATTACATGAGACCCTGTTCCAGAGAGAGAGAGAGAGAGAGAGAGAGAGAGAGAGAGAGAGAGAGAGAGGAAAGGTCTCCTGAGCGCCACTGAGAAACGTCAGATAGGCCGCTATCGAGCTCAGAATTCCCTGCCCTGTAAAGTGCAAAGTGGATTTCTCCAGGGGCCTGCGCTAGTGTTGAACACAGGCTACTCCATCCCTGTCCCCTTCGATTAATCTCCTGGGTGATGGTTGCTATGTTGGGACGCTAAAGGGACGATGCCATCAGAAGAAATCCAGAAACCGGAGAAACCACTGGTTGAAACTGCACGTTCCTGAAAACATAAGCTTCAGGAGGGTTGGCCCATCTGCTGTGCTGTGACACAGTATTTTAAGAGTTTTTAATAAGAATAGATTTATTTTTTATTATGTTTTATTTTATGTGTGTGGGTGTTTTGCCTGCATGTATGTATGTACAACACATGCATTCCTGGTGCTGACATAGGCCAGAAGAGGGTAGGATGTTGGATCTCTGGAACGGGAATTGCAGGTGGTTGTGAGGCACCAGGTCCTCTGAAAGAGAAGTATGAGTTCTTAACTGCTGAGCCAACTCTGAAGCCCAGAAACAATATATTTTAAAACAGAAAACAGAAAAATGATGAGGGGCGCCCCTAATTAGCCTTAGATGAAGAAGGGCCAGAGGGGAGGGACAGACAGACTTGGGATCTACTTACAATGTTCAAAAATGTTTTTAATTAGCACTAAAAATATAAATAGATCAGAATGACCTATAACATAAGTCCGTTTGGACATTTAAATATGTACAGTGTGCCTTTTGGAATCTGGTACTATTATCTCCCAACCAGGCCCCCCCTTCCCTATACCCCAAGCACACATCCTTCTACTGTGCTCTATGGCTGTCTGACCAACTCTGACAAGAGGACCTGCCATGGACCTGAGGAGACAGAGCAGCACCAAGACCCTTCTCCAGCCAGGGGCTGGTCATGGTCAGGTGGAGTAGCTCAGAGGCTTAGAGAAGGCAGCAGGCTCTCCAGTTTGGACTCTCCCACAGCTTCCCTCTCTCTCGAGTGCGTGCATGCATGCGTGTGTATGTATGTATATGCATGTATGGGTGTATGGGTGTTGAGTGTATACATGTGTATTTGTGTGTGTATGTATGTGTCTGTGTATATGTGTATGTGTGTACATGCAAGTGCATGTATATGTGCATGGATGTACATGTGTGCATGTGTGTTTGTATGTACATGTGCACATGCATATTCGAGTATTGTGTGCTGTGTGTACATGTGTTGTATGTGTGTGTTATGTGTATTGTGCGCCCATGTGTATGTGTATATACATGTGCATGTGTATATGTGTGTGTGTGTGTGTGTATGTGTGTGTGTGTGTATGTGTGTGTGTTTGGTGAGCCCATGGAGGCATTTTTCTCCAGCTAATCACTTTGTGTGATTTTTCCGGTGTCCAAGGGACTTTCCACACTTGTGTTTTCATATAAACACTTTGAGGAGGAAATAGCCACACACTAACCCAGCAGACAGAAAAGGCTCCTGTATTTGGCCAGAATGTGCCCAGCTGTGAACTCATCTAGTTACTCAAAATGCCGTGTCTCTGCATAGGGAGGGGTGAGGACCCCCTGCATAGGGGTGGGGTATGTGAAGAACAGTAGTCCCCAATGTCACTCCAAATACACTCAGGGTTCTGAGGGAGGCTCTGGGCTTCAGGTAACCCAAGTGAACGTGAACCAGGTCTGAGACCCACTGTCCAAACACAAGGACAGTCCCACAGGAGGAACCTTCTTTTTTATTTATTGATTGATTTTTTATTTTATGTGTGTGAATGTTATACATACATGTATGTAAGTGCACCCATGTTGTGCAGTACCCATGGAGGCCAGAAGAGGGTGTCGAATCCCCTTGAACTGGAGCTTCCATATGGGTGCTGGGATTCAAACCCAGGTCCTCTGCAAGAGCAGCCAGTGCTCTTAACTGCTGAGACTTCTCTCCAGTCTGGAGAAACCTTTTATTATTTATTTTTGAGACAGGGTCTCTTATAGCCCAGGCTAGCCTTGAAGTTGTTATGTCGCTGAGGGTGATCTTAAACTCCTGATCCTCCTGCCTCTACTTCCCCAGGGCTGCGATTACAGGCCTGCACTGCATCTGGTTCAGGTGGTGTTGGGACTTGAACCCAGGTCTTTGCACATACTAGTCAATCACTCAACTGACTGAGCCACGTCCTCAACCCATCAGGTCCCCCTTTAAAATGGCACATCCTACTTGTTCATACTTATTGGGTGCAGTGTGACAGCTCAGAACATAGCACAGCATGTGACAATCAAATCAAGATCACCAACACGTGCCTCTATGGCATTTATGTGTGGAGCCCTCGACCCCTCTCTTTTCTCTCTCTTTCCGTCCTTCCTGCCCCTATCTATCTTGCCCTCCCTCCCTCCCCTGACTTTCCCCTCCCTCCTCTCTCTGCCCCCCACCCCCATGCCTTTATCTTCGCCTTGCTTTTCTTTCATGTTGGCCTTTGTAGCTGCTCGGCACTTTACAATCACAGCAGAATCTATGTCTCCTCTTTTTCACATGGCACTCTGGAAACTGTCACCCTCCTGGCTGGGGTGGAAATCGAGGGTTTGGCCTAGCTTTGAGTCACTGCCTCTGAGGGTCGAGGACAATAGACAGGGTTCCTCACGATGGAGCCAGAGCAGGGGGATGCTGAGGAGAATCGGTGCAGGTGCCCAGCAGGTCATCAGACGGCACACAGTTCAGGAGCAACGGGGGACTAGGGTCCAGGCCTCCTTAGGCCAGACCTGTGCCCAGACTGGCATGTTTCCCTCGTTCCTCTCAGTGGAGTCCTGGGGAAGTGCTGACTTGGGAGCCAGATGTCTGGGGTCCTGTCCTCCTTTTCCAACCCCTAGCCAGCATCATGGGCTGTGCCGCCTGCTCTGTCCGTTTCCTGGGTGGGAAGCTGCAGAGATAGGAAATGTAGACTTTCTAATTAATAGTGCTTCAATGCATCTGATTTTGTGAAAAATCAAACCAAACAATGTGCCATCTTTTATTACCATTAGATTATAAGACATTGCTGAAAATAGACTTAAAAACAAGCCCCAGGGGACTAGAGAAATAGCTAAGAGGTTAAGAGCACTCACTGCTCTCAGAGGACTCAGGTTCAGTCCCCAGCACCCACATGGTGGCTAACAATCATCCATAACTCCAGTTCCAGGGCACCCAATGCCCTCTTCTGACCTCCTTGGGCAGCAGGCACACACACGGTGCACTCCAGTTCCAGGCAATCCGACATCCTTCTCTGAACTCCATGGGGCACTGCACAACACGGGTACCCCTACCTACATGCAGACAATACACTCAGGTGAGGAGGGATCCATGTCTTTGAAGAGATGCTTAGACAAGTGTCATGTAAAACCACCCTAAAGAAATCCACCAAAGAAAGGTCCTTGGGCTTGAATTGGTCTAGGAAGAAGAGACTGGGTCAGAGTGGTGTTCTGGCTTCTAGCTATGACTGGATCCTGACTGAGTCAGGGCTGTCATCATTGGCCCTCTGGACCTCAGGGTATTGGGTTCAGAGAGTAGGAAGATGACAGCTCAGTTCCCAAAATGCCTCAACAGAATCATCTCTCCAAGCCAGGGAAGCATGGTCCTGCTGGGACCTGGAGGAATGAGGATGTAAGAGCAACATGGATGTAAGAGTCACCAGCAGGCTGAGTCAACAGTGGGACCCACTGGAAACCTCCACTCACAGATCCCAAATACCTACATCAACAGTACAGAGGGTTCTGGTGGGTCCTGTTTGAGTGGCAAAACTTATTTCCCACAAACTTGAGTCAGCCTCACCCAGGATTTTGGAAATCCAAACCAGGAAACAGTTGAGTCAGTAATCCAATGATGGTGTATGAAATCTCTCATATGCCCTGTCTCCACAGGGTTCTCCACAGAGTACTTACACTAAAGAATATACTAGAAGAAATAGGCTCTGGCAATCAATCCTAAACACCAAATCTCAAGAGCTACAGGGAGAGTCTGCAAGCTGGGGCCCACAATAACACCTGACCAGACATCTGGGCACCCGTAATCCTGGTGACAAAATTCACCATCCCATGCATCCACTGTGTTCCCAGGCTGAGCCTTGAATGAGATCCATCTGTGTCCTGTTACTGTAACATAGCCTCTGAGACCTGGTGATACGTAAACAATACAGATTTACATGGGGGAGGCGCCTAGTTGGGAGGGGCAAGACCCCACATAGGAGGGGAGAGACCCCAACAGGAGGAGAGGAGTTCCTTGGAGAAGAGAGGGGTTCATAGGAGAGAGGAGGGGCTCATGGGAAAGGGGAGGGGCATGGTAGGGGGAGAATTGTGGGATAGGGGAGGGGCACGGTGGAGGGGGGACCATGAGAAAGGGGAGGGGCACGGTGGGGGGGAATCGTGGGAAAGGGGAGGGAAACGGTGGAGGGGAATCATGGGGAAGGGGAGGGGCATGGGGGAGGGGAGTCGTGGGGAAGGGGGGGGGCACGGTGGAGGGGGGACCATGAGAAAGGGGAGGGGCCGGGGGGGGGGGGACCAGGAAAAAGGGGGGGGGACCGGTGGGGGGGAAGCGTGGGAAAGGGGAGGGAAACGGTGGAGGGGAATCATGGGGAAGGGGAGGGGCATGGGGGAGGGGAGTCGTGGGGAAGGGGGGGGGCACGGTGGAGGGGGGACCATGAGAAAGGGGAGGGGCCGGGGGGGGGGGGACCAGGAAAAAGGGGGGGGGACCGGTGGGGGGGAAGCGTGGGAAAGGGGAGGGAAACGGTGGAGGGGAATCATGGGGAAGGGGAGGGGCATGGGGGAGGGGAGTCGTGGGGAAGGGGGGGGGCACGGTGGAGGGGGGACCATGAGAAAGGGGAGGGGCCGGGGGGGGGGGGACCAGGAAAAAGGGGGGGGGACCGGTGGGGGGGAAGCGTGGGAAAGGGGAGGGAAACGGTGGAGGGGAATCATGGGGAAGGGGAGGGGCATGGGGGAGGGGAGTCGTGGGGAAGGGGGGGGGCACGGTGGAGGGGGGACCATGAGAAAGGGGAGGGGCCGGGGGGGGGGGGACCAGGAAAAAGGGGGGGGGACCGGTGGGGGGGAAGCGTGGGAAAGGGGAGGGAAACGGTGGAGGGGAATCATGGGGAAGGGGAGGGGCATGGGGGAGGGGAGTCGTGGGGAAGGGGGGGGGCACGGTGGAGGGGGGACCATGAGAAAGGGGAGGGGCCGGGGGGGGGGGGACCAGGAAAAAGGGGGGGGGACCGGTGGGGGGGAAGCGTGGGAAAGGGGAGGGAAACGGTGGAGGGGAATCATGGGGAAGGGGAGGGGCATGGGGGAGGGGAGTCGTGGGGAAGGGGGGGGGCACGGTGGAGGGGGGACCATGAGAAAGGGGAGGGGCCGGGGGGGGGGGGACCAGGAAAAAGGGGGGGGGACCGGTGGGGGGGAAGCGTGGGAAAGGGGAGGGAAACGGTGGAGGGGAATCATGGGGAAGGGGAGGGGCATGGTGGAGAGGAATCGTGGGAAAGGGGAGGGGCACGGTGGGGGGGAATCGTGGGAAAGGGGAGGGGCACGGTGGAGGGGAGGGACCTGTGTAGGAGCCTCTCAGCGGCCTCAAGGTAAAGGCCACCTGCCAGCTCTGCTGCACTGCCCTGGGGGTGTTGAGCATCCACTCTTCCCACCGGGGCCTCCTTCTGTGTGACAGCTTGCCTGCCTTTCTTGCCTCCTCAGAGCTGCTAACTGCCTGTCTGGGGGTCAAGGGGCAAGAAAGCATCTCCTGCCCCACGTAGCAGCAGCCTGGGCTGCTGCCCGGACACTCACGAATTTGTCTTTGCCTTCACAGCCTGCTCAGGGAAGGACAGTACGACAGGCCCAGAAACCCTGGCAAGCAGAGTGTGGGGCTTGGCATCACCATGCCCCCAGGTGGCCATGGCATGCTCCTCATGGCATTCTTCTCTGTGACGGGATGATGTGCTCACCCCTAGAGTCAAGAAGAGGGGAGAGCAAGGGGGCAGGTGAGCTGATAGGCACAGTGGCTCCTGATGCACGCTGCCGTGGTGTAGGAAGAGGTGTCACACGGAGGCTGGTGTTCTGGAGACTTGGTTCTCAGTGCATCTACTGAGAGACAGTGTGCCTTTAAGAAGTAGGCGTGGAGCCAGGCATGGGACATAACCCTGTGGTAACAGCACTGGGGAAGCAGAGACAGGAGGGTGCAAGTTCATGGCCTGCCTGGGCTACATAGTGAGACCCTCACTCTCAATAAGAAAGACGTGAGTGTATCATGAGGAGGCTGAGCCAAGGGCCCTGGCCTTGGGAAGGAGATGCCTGCCTCCTGAAGGCGGTTAGGGCCAGTGTCAGAAGAGCTGTCATCACATGAGCCTGGCCCCTCTCAGTGCTGCACTTCCTGTCTCTCCAAGGGACCCCTCTGCACACATTCCTGCTGTGTGACATCACCTGCCATGCTGGGACCAGCCAGAAGACCCTCACCAAAAGCACACGGATGGGTGCCTGATCTTGGCGTTTTAGTCACCAGTGAACTAAATGAACCTCTTTTTGTTTGTGTGTGGGGGCATGTACACATGTGTATGAATGCATGTTTATGTGTATACAGGTGCAGGTGTGTGTGCAAGTGTGTGGGCCTGCCTGAGGAGGTGCAAGATCAACTCAGGTGCCCCTCCTTGGGAACCATCTGCTTTTTTTTTTTTGAGACATGCCTAGTACTCACCAATTATACTAAGCTGGCCAGCCAGTGAGGGTGGGTATGCCTGTCTTTGCCTCCACAACACTGGAATTACAAGCACCCACCACTGTCTCCAACTTGTTTTACATAGGTCCTACAGACTGAACTCAGATTCTCATACTTACAAGGTAAGTACTTTGCTAATTGAACTAGCCCTTCAGCCCCAAACCTCTTTTCTTTATAAAGTACCTAGCCTCAAGTGTGTTGTTAAAGCAATGGAAAATGAACTAAATGTGCCAGAGATCCTTTTAGAGGGTCAAGTCCAGAAACTTCTATCTGCCTGCCCTAGAAGTCTGGTGACCCTGTGTTCTAGTTTCATAAATATAAAATATCTCTACAAAAAGAAACTTAAAGGAGAAAGGGTTTATTTTAGCCCAGAATTCCAGGTTACAGTCCATTACTGAGAAAGAGGAAACCTGAACCAGCCAGCCACATCACATCCACAGTCAAGAGCAGAGGGAAATAAATTCAAGCTTAGTACTCAGCTCGCTTTACACAGTCCAGAACCCAAAACAGTGGGCTTGGTCTTCCCACCTCAATTAGCACAATTAAGAAGATATTCCTGGTGCTGGAGAGATGGCTCAGTGGTTAAGAGCACTGACTGTTATTGCAGAGGATCTGAGTTTGAATCCCAGCACCTACATGGTGGCTAACAACCATCTGTAACTCCAGTTCCAGGGGATCCAACACCCTCTTCTGACCTTTGCAGTCATTGCATGACACAGATGCTGTGGTGGTTTAAATGAGAACATCCCCCATAGGCTCCAAGTATTTGGACATTTTGTCCCCAGTTGGTGGCACTGTTTTGGGAGGTCTTAGACAGTGTAGCCAGGCTAGAGGATGCATGTCACTGGGAGTGGCTTAGAGTCCTTAAGCCTTGCTGGATCTCCAACTGCTCTGCTTCCTGTGCCTGCTTGAGGTGAGAGCTTAGCTTCTGCTCCTCCTCCAGCCACCTCTGCCACCATGCCTCCCCACCATGATGGACTTGTGTCCCTTTGGAAGACTTTGGAAGGTTGGGCTAGAAAACCAGTTGATTGCTGTAAGCAGAACTTAACAGGCCATTCCAGTAGGAGCCTGGAAGAAAGCAGTGCTGAGAACAATGTAGTTCAGAGGGAAATGAGGACTTGAGCAGCACTTGGGATATTTTGACAAAGAGTCTGGCTGGAGTCTGCCCTTGACCTAAAAGCTTGCCTGAGGCTAAGTTAAAAAGTAATGGACTACCAGGTATGGTGGCATATGCCTTTAATCCCAGCACTTGGGAGGCAGAGGCAGGCAGATCTCTGTGAGTTCAAGGCCAGCCTGGCCTACATAGTGAGTTCCAGGACAGCTGGAGCTACAGGGAGACCCTGTCTCAAAAAGAGACCAAAATAAATAAATAAATAAATAAAATAAAATGTAATGGACTAATTTCTCTGGCGGAAGAAATTTCAAGACAGCATAACTTAGAAATGGTGGCATGGCTATTAATGGTGAATATTATACAGATTTACAGTGAAAAAGAGCAAATGAGGCAGAAAGAAATACAGAATGTACAGGAAGGATTGAAAAAGAGCATTAGGAAGATTAATGTTGGAGAC
>NW_008332152.1:448934-485607 GCF_000622305.1 Nannospalax galili | reverse complement strand
TTTTAAATCCTGTTTCTACTCCCATGTGGTTGATTGAATGAAAATGTCCTCCATAGGCTCCAAATGTTTCGACATTTTGTCCCCAGATGATGGTGCTGTTTTGGGAGGTTTTAGGAGGTGTGGCTATCCTGGAGGAAGCAGGTCACCAGGGATGGGCTTAGAGAATTCTTAAGCCTTGCTAGATCTCCAGTTGCTCTCTTGCTTCCTGTGCCTACATGATGATGTGAGAGCTTAGCACTCACATGCCAGCCACCTCCAGCCACCATGCCTCCCTGCCATGATGGACTGTAATTCCCCTGGAACTGTAAGCTCAAATAAACTCTTCCTTCTATAAATTGCTCGGGTCAGTGTTTCTATCACAGCAACAGAACAGTGACTAATACAGGTACACTTACACACATACAGGCAATATATTCATACACATAAAATGAAAATAATAAAATATTTTTTTTAAAAAAAAAGGAAATATTCCTGGGCCTGGAGAGATGGCTCAGCAGTTAAGAGCTCTTGCTGCTCTTCCAGAGGACCTGGGTTTGATAGCCAGCATCCACATGGCAGCTAACAACCATTTGTAAATCTAGTTCCAGGGGATCGAACAACCTTTGCTGGCCTCTGCAGGCATTGCACACATGCAGTGCACTTACATTCATGCAAGCAAAGCACTCATACACATAAAATACATTCTTTTTAAAAAAAAATATTTCTCACAGACATGCCCAGACACCAACCTGATCCAGACAATCTCTCACTAAGACTCTACCCAGGTAATTCTGGGCTGTGTTAGGTTGACTTAACACCAACCACACCCACCAGCCCAACTTGCTGTGGATGTAGGCACTTCTCAGGATGAAGGATCGTCACTGCCCACACCAGGAACCTCATGGAATTCATGTGGATACTTCCAAGAAGCTCTTTGAGAGTTGATGCCCAGGCCCAGCCCCAGCCCCAGCCCCAGCCCCAGCCCCAGGGATAGTGGGTTAGAACTTTTGAGGGCCTTGAAAAGATTCCCAGGGGTCAGCAAGGCTCCTGTCCCTACCCAGGTCAAACCCAGACTAGTAAGAAAGTAGAAAGGTGGTCCCTTGGTCAAGGTCATCCCAGGTAGCAAGTTGAATAAGGGTCCCTCTAAAACCTGTGTCTAAGCCCAAACCCCAGGCAAATGTGGATGTATTATAGTCTTATCTCTACAGATATAATTAAGGTGAAGATCTTGGGATGAAATCATCCCAGATTTAGGAAGACCCTAAATCAATGTCCTTATGAGAGGAAGGGGAAGAAGAGTCAAGACGCAGACGTGGAAGTCAAGGAGGAGCTCCCTCTTGGGACCGTCAGCGGCTATCTTTGCCATGCCCTCTATCCCTCTATCGCATCTCCCTCTATCCCCCCGCTGCCTCTTAGGTTATTTGGGGTGAACAATGAGTACGTGTGGGATTTGTGGGCTTCCCGGTATGTTAGGTTATGTATCAGTTTGAACAGAGTGTGAACTGGTTGTGTTCCAATGCCCTTGAGCTTGGGGCAGTTTCTGGATTTCCCGGGGATGGCCTGCAGAGGTTATGGACAAGTTAGGTCCATGGTCTTTCTCTCCCAGCCCAGCCCACTCTTTTCCTTCGAGCCAAGCCTTTGAGGGCCCCTCCCTTGGAGCTGATGTGGCCAATGTGCTTTCGCTCCTGGTGTGCAGCATGTGGATCTGGGCTTGGTGCCTTATCTCACCCGTCTGGCTGGCTGCCCTTGTGGGCTGGCTCTGGCTCAGTCTTGCTGGCACCCACACTGGTGGTTCACAGCCCTCCCTTTCTCTGTAAACCGCCCCCAGTGTTTGTTTCCACGTTCTCTTTCCTGTAGCATCAGCAAGTGGTTTTAGGAGCGTTATTTTGCCCCAAGGCCTTTATCCTCATTGGGTAGTCCTGGGGTCTGGACTGTGACAGGGCACAGCCTGGTGCTGGGGCCAATGCAGGCCACTCTCAGCCCTATCTGCCCCCTTGGTACTGGGCTCACTTGGAAAGAGGCAGTTTGTTCAAGGATTCCATGATGTCGTGGTTGGTAATGACAGTGAGCATCATCAGTCTTGTTTCTGAGACAATAGGGCTGAGCTCTGAGCCCGATGACTGTGGGAGAAAGTGCCCCAGGTCAAAGCCAAGGACCTTCGCTGCTGCTGCTGGGTAGGGTTCTCCTCAGCTAACGAGAGGAGGAAAAAGAGGACAGGAGAAAGCAACACCGATCTGTGTCTGCCCACGTAGGTATCAGGGACAGTGCCCTATGGATGTGGCAACCTCAGGACTCATAGGGGACATGTGTAGGGGCTGAGTACAAGAGAAAACATGGAACTGTCACCTGCCTCTCCCTTAGAGAAGAAAGCATGTGTGGTTTCAACTCCTGAAACAGCTCAGAGACAGAAAACAGGAAGTGAAAGGCAGGGGAGAGGTGGGAGGGAGGTGATGCAAATAATCCCCTTCATGGAGAAGAGAGGACATACCAGAAAGAGGGCAGGAGAGAGGGTGGGAGCAAAGTGGACTTCTCCTGGGTGGCCAGTTCTTTTCACTTTCCATATGGTCTACACAGGCAGCTGTCTGCTGTCTTGCCCCTCCACACACATTCAGCATGTCTTCCATGGGCCACTGCTGGGTACTCGGCCTCTGGACAGGCTCACCCAGTCCCAGAACTCCTAAAGTCTGTGGTAGTTAATTTGTCCCCCAACCCAAATGGCATATCTGTGCCCTGAGCCTTGGTACCTGTGAGTCTGACCTTTGAAGATAGGATCTAAGGATAGGCTAAGATGAGGTCACACTGGGGTAGAGTGGGCCTGCCTCCCAACATGACCAGTGTGCTCTGTGTGTGGTTACACACAGAGAAGGCCATGTGGCAGCAGGGTCAGGTACACCAGGATTGCTGACAGCCGTGGAAGCTAGGAAAAGCAACTTGAACCATCTGCCATCTCCAGGGCCTCTGAAGTCCTGTTACGTCCCCTCCATGTGGTATTTTGTTACAGCAGCCCCGGGATGTGATGAGTCCAAGACAGAAGACAGGCAATGAATGTAATTTCACAAGTAATGTGTCAGGACAGTGGGCCCAGTCTGAGAGCTAGGAGTGAAGGATGCTGGTCCCCTGAGGCCCTGGAGATAGCAGATGGTTCATACCAGCCCATCCCTCCAGTCACACAGCCCACGACATGACATGCATGAGCTATGCCTTTGTTGAAGTGGGGACTGAGCCAGAGTGTCAGGAAAGGTGAACTGCAGTCACCATCAGTACCTGTGTGCAAGGCACTGGCCCCCGTAGGGGAAGGCCTCCAGATCAGTCAGGGCCGAGTCAGGGAGGCCGACTTCAATTTCAGGGGGAGGAATTCAGGTCAGATAATGAGGACTGATAGGCTCTGGAATGCCTGGTGCAGTGCACAGTGAGAAGGGAAGGCTAGCAGGACTGGCAGCCCACTGTGCCAGGGCCCCAGCCATTCCCTCCAGGGTCCTTCCGACGCAGGTACCTGAGCTGCAGCCCCACAGCCAGGCAGGCTCCTCCTCCAGCTGTTGGCCTCCCACACAGTGGATGATCAATCTTACTCAAGGAGCAAGCCTCCTCCCTCAGAGCCTGTCTGCCACAGCCCACGGGGACTTTATGGATCCAGGTCTAACCTAGGTCACGGTTCCCTTTGACCTTGGGAAAGCACTTGGCCTGGGTTCTGTCTGTCTGGCAAACAGCTGGCCATGTGAGGTCGCTCGAGGCAGACCCTCGGTCATAACCAGCACTCCACAGAGCCTGGCTTCCTCTTGATGACTGAATATGAGAGTGACTATACTAGTCACTGTTCTCTTGCTAGGACAAAATATCTGACAAAAACCACTTAAGGGTTTCTTTTGGCTCATACCTTGAGGGAGCAGTGGTCCATCATGGCGGGGAGGCATGGTAGCAGGAAAGTCAGTAACCAGCCGTGTCGCATCTGCAGTCCAGGACAGAGATGAATGCACGCTGGGCTCAGCTCGCTTTCTCCTTTGCGTTCAGTCTGGAACCCCAGCCCATGGGTGGTAAAACCCACATTTAGACCGTCTTCCCTTCTCAATTAACCTAATCTAGACAATCTCTCACAGACATGCCCAGAGATTTGTCTCCTAGGTGATTCTAGATCCTGTCAAATTGATGATCAATATTAGCCACCACAGTGACCACAGGTGACCTTATAACCAGTACCATGTAAACTGCAGTCACTGTTCAAGTGTGGAACAGCTCTCCATTGGTCAGGACAAGCAGGTGTCACGCTGGACCCAGAAGCAAACTGTCAGGTGCTAGAGGAGCCATTCCCATGAGTGGCCCTGGCAGGGGACACTCCGCATGAACCAGGCTGGGGCTTCTGAGCGGTCTGGCACTGAGGACTGAGGTTGAGACCAGCAGAACACAGTGTGGAGGCCACAGATGCTACAGCCAAGAAATCAGGGCAAGGTGCTAGGCAGCAGCTTTGGAAGGTTCCCCAAGGGACAGGCTAAGCTGGGCCCAGAGCCTCTCAGCCCTGGAAGGCTGAATGGGGATGGGGACAGGGGTTGGGGAACCCAGTGAGAGTACCGTAACCAGAGCAGAAGCATTACTGAGGGGCTGGGGCTACAGCTCAGTAATAGAGTGCTTGCCTAGCATGCATGAGACCCTAGATTTAATCCCCAGTACTTCCTGGGATGGGGGTGACCAGAGATTGCTTTGAATATATTTTTGGGCTGGGGAGATGGCTCAGTGGTAAGGATCTGAATTCATCTCTGCAGAAGCCACATAAAGGCTGTGTGCTGTGTCATGTATCTGTAACTCTAGCACTAGAGGCAAGACAGGAGAATCCCAGGAGTTTGCAGGCCTGACGGTAGCAGAGCGGTGAGCTCCAGGTTCAGTGGGAGATCTTGTCTCAAAAATAAGGTCGATGCCATCCTCTGGCCTCCACAAGCTCACTTCGCCCTAGCCTTACACACACACATGCACCACATGCACACATTAAAATAATTTTTTTAAGTATTACTGAGCTGCAGGAACTGGCCCCAGGGCCCTGAGTCTCCTGTGATCAGAAGTGAAATCCAGGTATCCTGACGTACCTGTCCTAGTTAGCTTTCTACCACTGTGACAACTTTCATGCCCAGAAGAAAGTCGAGGAGGAAAAGGCTTATTTAGCATTCAGATCCCAATTACCGTTCATCTTTGAAGGAAGCCATGGCAGGAAGTCAGGTCGGGAGCCTGGAGGTGGGAACTGAGGCATGGACCATGAGGAGCACCGTGCACTGGCTTGCTTCTCTGGCCTGTGCTCAGCCTGCTTTCTTATTATTTTGGCTCATGTTTTGAGGGTACAGTCCATCATGGTGGGGAAGACACTGCAGCCAGTGCTGGGGAGCAGGTTGCATTGCGTCCACCATCAGGAAGCAGAGATGAACGCCGGGCTCAGCTGACTTGCTCTTTATTGAGTTTGGGACCTCAACCTATGGAATGATACCACCCACATTCAAGATGGGTCTTCCCACTGAATCCTCTGTGGAACCATACTCACAGACATGCCCAGAGGTGTGTTTCCTAGGACCCAGGACCACCTGCCCAGGGGTGGCACCACCCACAGCAGGCTGGGCTCTCCCATATCACTCAACAATCAGGAAAATGCTTCACAGACATAGACACGGGCCAGTCCAATAGAGGAAATTCCCCAGTTGAGGCTCCCTCTTCCCAGGTGTGACAAGCTGACCACCAAAGCTATCGGGCACACACCTCTGCTTGGGGTGTTTAGGTTAAGAAGGACACCAGGGCCATCGCATCAGGGTCAGACCCACAGGGAATGGAAGGGCAAAGAGAGGCCAGTGCGACACTCAGTCCTCACTGCCTCCTCCTGCCCCCGTCCTTCCCTCACCCCAGCTCCTCCCCATCCATCTTGTCCTTCCTTCCTTCCCCGGCTCTTCACCTCTCTGACTTACTGTCCTCCCTTTGTTCTCCATAACAAGATGGGCCAAGAACATTTTGTCTTACCCTGACCTGGCCAAGGTCACTCTGTCTTATCCTGACCAAGGCCAAAGTCACTTTGTCTTACCTTGACCTGGCCAAGGTCACTTTGTCTTACCCTGACCTGGCCAAGGTCACTTTGTCTTACCATGACCTGGCCAAGGCTACTTTGTCTTACCCTGACCTGGCCAAGGTCACTTTGTCTTACCCTGACCTGGCCAAGGTCACTTTGTCTTACCCTGACCAAGGCCAAGGTCACTTTGTCTTACCCTGACGTGGCCAAGGTCACTTTGTCTTACCCTGACCTGGCCAAGGCTACTTTGTCTTACCCTGACCTGGCCAAGGTCACTTTGTCTTACCCTGACCTGGCCAAGGTCACTTTGTCTTACCCTGACCTGCAGCAATAGCACAAAGGGTATCTGATCCAAGACTACCCAGAGCCCAGCCCAGGTCTGGCATGTACTTGGTGTTCAGTAAATGCTGCTGAGGGGCTGGAGAGATGGCTCTGTGGTGCAGAGGACCGGGATTTGATTCCCAGCACCCACATGGCAGCTGACAGAGGATCCAGTGCCCTCTTCTGACCTCTGCAGACATTGCAGGACATGGGTGCACCTACACATATGCAAGCAGTATATACCTATACCCATAAAATAAAAATAATAAAGGGGCTGGAGAGATGGCACAGCAGTGAAGAGCACTGGCTGCTCTTACAGAGGACCCGGGTTCAATTCCCAGCACCTATGTGGTGGCTAACAACCATCTGTAACTCCAGTTCCGGGAGAATCTGACACTTTCTTCTGACCTCCATGGGCATTGCACAACACGGGTGCACTTACATACATGTAGGCAATACACTCATGCACATAAAAATAATAAACTATTTTTAAAAATAATTACAAAGTATTTTTTAAATGCTGTTGAACAAAGGACCTGGGGTCGGCCTTCATGCATGTTGGGGATCCTCAGAGACAAGCGTGGAGAACAGCTTCCCAGACAGCTTCTCCTTTTACCCCCTGACCCTGGTATGCGTCGTATCCCCAGGAGCAGAAGGTCTGCCCATCAGAGCCACAGCCCTGCTGCCTTCTGCCACCGAAGGCTCACACAGTGTGACCATTCTCACGGAATTCACAGATGGATAGAGTGGCTTTCGGAAGCTTTCTTCACCTCCTTTCTGACAAGAGGTTCCAGAGTGAGAGGGAGTCAGGCCCAGCTCAGAAACGGGTGCACGGTGGTGGTCGTGCCCCTAGGATTGATGCTTTACAAACCACTGGCAGCGTGGGATGTTAGTACTGCGCTGAACAGTGACTCGTGGAGAGCCGGCTTCCGGACTTGCTCTCTCTGCTCTGAATTTCCAGGATGCAGAATGGTTGGGCAGCAAGAAGAGTGTGGAGCTGGTACTACCCACAGGGCTTTCCTGGAGGGTCAGAAGCCCCTGTGAAAAACCCCTGGGCAGTAATTGAAGCACGCACCACTGGTAAGGTAGATGTGCAGAGAGAGGGAGGGTTGCACTGAAGGACTTGGTTATGGGCTTCCATCCTGATGAGTAATGTCTCCATTTTCCCAAAGGCTAGGAGGTCTCTGTTAAGAAATACACTGGAAGTGATGTCATGAAAACCATGCCCTTTTGCCCAAACTACAAAGACTGTGAAGGGCATCCCCTGAGGAAGGGGGACACACGGACCCCCACAAGGCTATGTATGGTTTGCTGAGCAAAAGGGAGACTGTTTATCAAGGGGGCTCTGCAGTTTGGAACTTGTGTAAATAAAATACAGACAAATGGGAAAGTCCAAATACCAGTCTGAGGCATCTCGCTGATGGTTGGAGCCCTGGAGAACCCTTTCCCACCCCCAAAGGCTAGCTGTGATGGTTGAATCACCTAGGAGACACAGCTCTGAGTGTGTCTGTGGTTGCAGAGAGGATTCAGTGGGGCAGGAAGACCCACAGTGAATGTGGGCGTTATCATCCCATACGCTGGAGTCCCAAACTCAATAAAAAAAGAGCCAGCCAGCTGAGCCCAGCATTCATCTTCCTCTGCTTCCTGATGGTGGATGCAGTGTGACCAGCTGCCGTATACTTCTGCTGTCATGCCCGCCCCACCATAACAGACTTTACAGACCTTCAGAATGTGAGCCTAAGTAAACCTTCCCTCCTGAAGTTGTTTCTGTCAGGTATCCTGTCCCAGCGATGGGAAAAATAACTAAAATCCCACTGTGACCTGCGGGGGCGCTGCTGAGCTCATGGGCAAGGAAAGAAACAGCCTTGGGTATCTGCTCTCCTAGGTTATCTTGACAAAGCATTTGAGAAGAAAAACAAATTGGGGGAAAGAGGGACCACCCCACAAAGGAAGAGGTGTCCTCTCAAGGGCAGAGGTTGTGTGATCTGAACAGTGTCCCTTCTAAATCCTGCCCACCCAGAAGATCAGGATGAGGCTGCCCTGGGCTGGATAGGGCTGCCCTGGGCTGCAGACAAAACACAGGAAAGGATCCATCAAGGGACAGAGTAGGTGACTTCGCCTGTACCCAGAGGACCCCAGCAGCCAGGAGAGAGAGGAAAGAGGTGCAGGACCATCAGTGGCCAAGAAGAGACTCCAAGTCATGCCATGGGCATGGCCTGTCAGTCTGCGGAGAGAATGCCTCCAGATGCCAGGACTGGGTGCTTCAAGGGACGTGGATAAGCCGCTGGTAGTTCACACCTGCAATCCTAGCGTTCTGGAAGGGCTGAAACAAGAGGGTAGATATGAACTCAGGGCCAGTCTGAACTACATGGAGAGACACTATACTAAAGAAAATTAAATTGCCAGAATATTCTGAGAAAACAAGGGGAGAAGCCCAGCTCGGCCCACACTGGGTAGGCACAGAAACCAGCCACCGAGGTTCTGCCTCCTTGCCCCGACTTCCAGGCTGGGTCCTCCTGCCCCCCCAGAACCCCCCCCTCCGCATCTGTCAGCCAGCACCTCATCAGCACCAGCCAGGAAAAAAGCAGCTTCGCTCCAAGGCAGCACCCAAGGGACCAGCCTGGTCTGCCTTGAGGGAACTGTGCTGGTGCTGTAACCATAGCGACCTCCAGTCCACCCCTTCAAGGGAGAGGTCAAGTTGCTGGCCCTGGGGCCTTCCAGTGTGGAAACCTAGCAACAGAACATGGAAAGTGATTTGAGTTCTCTGTTGATTTTATAAGATAGAAATAAAATGGCTCTTAGTGATCCAATGTTTCCTCTTGGAAATCCAGTGCCTTCCCAGGACAGAATGAAGAAAAGGAAAGTGTGGGTTAGAACGAGGGAAGGAGGGAGGGAGGAAGAAGGGGGAGGTCTCTGGAGTCGGGCCATCTTCTTATGCCTCCACTGGACCCCTCCAGAGCCTCCCGACTGCCTTTAACCATGAGTCCAGCAGTGGGCCTCACATCTGTAGATGTTCCTACAGAGAAAGACTGTGGTTTTGCCCTCTTGGTTTAGGAACCTCAAGAATGAGACCCTTTGCTCATCATAAACTCCAGTAGCTTGTGGAAGGATGGCTGAGGCCTCCCCCACCACTCACCTGCTGGCCTGCTGCAGGGAATCGGCATGGGCAAATGGTCCAAGCACCAGGCCCTCACCTGACCTTCCTGCTCCAGAGATACTTAGGATTCTGCTTGCAGCACAATGCCAGGCCTCCTAGTGAGCAGTGGGCAGAGACATTCCACTCCACTGTTTTGAGGTCAGGGGTCTTCCCCTCCTCCCATCATCATTCAAGGTATCTGGTACTGCACTCCCCACTCATTACACGTCCAGGGAGCCAGAACCATGCATGTGGCTTGTGATGGAAGGTAAGTCAGGCCCGGTCCCTTCCGCCATCTGGCATGTGTTAGTTTTCCCCTAGGATGCCCACTTTGAAGCCTGCCTCCTGGGCTAAAATGCAGACTCTTCCCGGCCTCCAGGCTGCACTGCTACCATCTACCAGGAAGAGGACTGTTGGACAGCACCTTCACAGAACGGGGAGGCAGGGCAGAGTGCACACCGTGTCCACAAGGGAGAACAGGCCCCAGAGGAGACAGAAGGTAACTGCTGAGGTTTGTATATGAACTGCCTCTTCCAACCCCTGTTGCACAGACTGTCCTCTGACACCATCTTCCTGAGCTCAGCTGCACCCACTTGTCAAAGATCCTCACAGCTAGCTGGCTTGTTGACTGTTCACACCCCAGCACAGAAAGAGGGACAGGGAGGGTCAGGACCCTCACCTGAGTATCTGGCCACACCTCCCAACCGGTGATGAGCAATTCAGCTCTAATTGCACATGGCCTGGGGGCAGGGCTAGGGTGTACAGACTGGGGAGGACTAGGAGAGGGGCTCTCAACCATTTTATGAAGCTATGGGGAAACCACCATCCACACTTGGGTGAAGACTTTCTGGTGCAGCCTTAGAGGGGAAACACCCACACTTCTGTAAGTAATCCCTTACCCGTTGCTCTATAAGTAAGCCTAATAATCTCATTGGTTTCCCAGAGTGCACTTTGGTGGAATGGTACCTTGGGTGTCATTGGGACCAAGGGAGGAGGTGGTGGATGTTGTTTACATCCCCTCAAAGGAATTTTAGCAATCCCCCTGCCGTATATACAAAAGTTCATATGTTGAAGGCCTGGTCCCCAGGTGGTGGCGCTATTGAAAGATAATTGGTTCATGAGGGAAATGCCTTTATCCATTGTTAGTCCATTGATGAGTTCATAGCTAAATGGACCATTAGGAGGTGAGGCCTGGTTGGATGAAGTGGGTCACTGGAGTGTACCTTGGAAGGACCAATCTTGCCACCAGAAGTTTCTTCTGTTTGTCTTTGCTTTCTGGCCATCATGAGGTAAACAGCTTTCCTCCCCCATGCTCTGATGTCTCTGCCTTACCTCAGACCCAAAGACAATGGAGGAAGTCAACCATCCACTAAAACCTCTGAAATCACAAGTCAAAAGAAATACTTCCTAAAGCTGTTTGTCTGGAGTGACGGGTCATAGAACCGTGAAACTGACTAACACAGTGACCGACTGCCAGGTAGAAAACCAAAGACTCTAACAGGGACCCAGAGTTCCTTCTGGGTGGGATTCAGCACAGCACAAGAAGACCTCATAGCCACAGCTGGGCCGCAGCAGCCCACATGCAGCCCTGGGCTGCCTCCCTGCTGAAGCATTCAAACACAGAGGCCCTCAAAGGGAAGCAGGACTGTACCCAGAGTGGGGAGGAGGTGCAGCTGCAGAGAACCTCAGTTCTGACACTTTGGAAAGCCCAAAGGACACACACCATCCTCACCAGGACCCTGGGCGGGGAGCCAGGTGTGGGAGCAATGTCCAGCCTATGGACAGTATGCCCCCCAACTCCTGCTAATGTGGGTGGAGACGGTCCCAGATTCTGTGCCTCCAGCTACATCACTGGGAAAGCCTTTGGGGCCAGAAACATGAGGAAAGTGAGGGAGGCCAGGGGGCAAACATGGCAAATGCTGAGCTAAACACAGGAGACCATGGGCACGGATGGGGTGTGGGGGCGGGTAGACGCGCTGGAGCAAGGGTGGTAAACCCCAGCACAGAGCCTACAGTACTCAGAATACAATCCACAGAGCTGGCTACGTCCTCCAGAGCCTTGCCCTTCCTACTACAGACTAATCTCCCCCTTTTCCTGGGTGCTGTTACAATCAAGAAGGTGCTCAAAGCCTTTGTGCGTGTGCCTCCATGTGATCCTTAAAAACCATACCCTGCGCTGAGAGGAAAAGGCGCCAGAGCCCAAAGCCAGGCCACCTGCTTCCAGCTCCCACCTGCCTCCCTCCACAAGGGCCCCAGTATCTCTACAAGATATAGACTGTCAATCAACAGGGACAGTACCTGGGACGTCAGGGACAAGGCAAGGTTCCCACATGCAGGATGTTGTGGCTGCACACCAGCTACCCAAGAGCACTGTCAGGTTCCAAATTCCCATCCACAGAGTGCTCTGTCAGTACCCTGAACCAGGTGGCACTGTGGTGACCCCAGAGCTGGTGACCTCTATAATGGCGGCCTCTAGATGTGACCTCCAGGGGTCCCCTGGGACAGTCTAGCTGTATTGCTTTTCTCATGGCTGTGACCAAAAATCTCACAAAAAGTAACTTAAGGAACAAAGGGTTTATGATGGCTCCCAGTTCAGAGGAATACTGTCTGTCATGGCAGGGAAGACACGGGGCAGGAGCATGAGTGGCTGGTCACATTGCTTCTACGGAAAGTAAAGCTGGAGACGTCTCTGCCGGGTCTCAGTTCTCTCTCCTGTCCCCTCTTTATTCAGCACAGAGCCCCAGTCTGTGAGATGATCTACCCATATTTGCAGCAAGTCTCCCCCCACAGCTAAACCTCTCTGGAAACATCCTCATAGACACGCCCAGAGGTGTACCCCACTAATACCCTGAGGAATTCTTTTTATTATTTTATGCATATGAGTATTATGCCTGCATGTGTGTAAGTGCACCCGTGTCATGCAATGCCCATGGAGGAAGAAGAGGGTGTTGGATCCCCACTGCAGTTACAGACAGTTGTTAGCTGCCATGTGGGTGCTGGGCTTCAAACCTGGGTCTTCTGCAAGAACAGTCAGTACTGTTAACCACTGCACCATGCCTGCAGTCCCGCCTGGGTGATTCCTAATCCACTTAGTCTGTGAGTATGTGCCTATGCGTGCAGATACATAAACGTGTGCATGCACATGCATGTGGAAGTCAGGAATCTTTCCTAGTCACTCTACCTTGTTTTTTGAGACAGAGTCTTTCACTGATCCTAGGATTCACCTGTTTGGTGAGGCTGATTGACCAACAAACCAGGGATCCACCTCTCACCACCACCCCTAGCACTGAGGTTACAAGTGGGTGCCACCAGACCTGGCTTTTAACATGGATGCTAGGGATCTGAGGTCAGGTCTTCTTGCTTGTACAACCAGTACTTGACCAACTGAGCTGTCTCTCCAACCCTGGGACAGTTCGTTCTGAAGAGACACCAACAGAACATCTGGATATCCTGTTAGACAGGAGCCGCAATAAACATGAAAGAAGGTTTAGATTTTCTGTCTTTTTAACATAACAGGCAGGCTAAACGGGTATTTTATCTACAAAAGAATTTTGAGGGGTGACCTGTAGTACACCAGGATAAAGGATTATTATTCAGCTATGAAAAGGCAGGCTGAGCAGGTCAGAACCGGGCAGTACACAGCCTTAATTTATTTAGCTGGTGAGTTTTCATTCCTTCAGACAGTACAAAATTTTGATTAAATTTCTGATCCAAGATCAATGTCAGAAACCTGCCCTTTAATAAAAAGGCAGCTCCTTAGGTCAAGTTCAAGACCAGAGAAGCAGGGCTGTCTCAGTAACTCAGAGAGGCTCCTGTCCGAATGAGGTAACCTCACGGTGCACCGCACACCTGAAGACAGATTGCTGCCCCACCTGCCTGTGAGGAGGACAGGGAGATCCTTTAGGCTTGTTTTGTGTTTTATTTTATTGGACTTTTTTGCTGGCTGATCAACTGGAGGATTTGTAAATTCCTAGCCCATGATTTCTCCTCCAGAGTCTCTGAGCCCAGCCATCAGAAGGCCCAGGACTGCCCAGTTCAGAAACAGGCCACAGGGCAAGAAGACCAGGTACCAGGCCACCTTTAACCAAGTACCCATTGGCCCCAGGTTAGCCCAGCATCACACACTGACCAGCCCCAATCTCACAGTGATTTTCAATCTATTCATTCCAGATGTGCTGACTACACATCAGCTGCCATCGGGGCGAGTCGCCCACTCACAGGACCCCACGAGGTCTCTGCAAACACCCAGGCTGCCCTCTGCCCACTCTGCCTTTGACTCATCCCTGTGTCAGCCCCTGCTGTCTTGCAGCACCATGCTTCTCCTTTGAGCCCTGCCTTCCTCCCTGCTTGCTCCTCCCCTTAGGTCTTCTAGGTCCCGTCCACATCTTCATGGTTGATGGCTACGGGGCCTTTGCTAAGCTTCTGACTAAAGGAAAAAGAATTAGGGGCTGGAGAGATGACTCAGCAGTTAAGAGCCTTGGCTGCTCTTGCAGAGGACCTGGGTTCAATTCCCAGCACCCACATGGCAGCTAACAACCATCCATAACTCCAGTTCCAGGGGAATCCAATACCCTCCTCTGACCTTGGGCATTACATGACATGGGTACACTTACATACATGCAGGCAATACACTCAGCTACGGGGAGACCCTGTCTCAAAAAGACAAAAAAATAAAAATAAAAATAATAAAATATTTTTTAAAAAGAAAAAGGAATTAAAAGTTTACCTCACAAAAGTATGGATTCATGGTACTCATGTTTATGATGTTGACCCCAGGCCAGAGAGGTATCATTTCACACTCACCTGCAATGGCTGTGTAGAAATGTCCCCAGCACCCACGGCACGTGCCACACAATGCCACAGAGAAGACGTTGTTGGCAAGCCACTCTCAGACAGCTCAGAGTTGGAGGAGGCCGGGTGCGTCTCTGGGGCAAGGCCTCAGCATCACCTGGAAGTCTGAGCGCTGGCTGCTGAGTCTTAACGCTGTCTCAGGTATCTCCTACTGAGGCAGGTTCAGTGTGCGTGCTCTGGAACCAGAGGGGAACCAGAGTTTCATCTCTCACTAAGACAAAACACTGTGACCAAAGCAACCTAGAGGAGAAAAGGATTTATTCAGTTTACAGTTCCAGGTCACGGTCCATCATTAGGGGATTCAGGGTGTTATAGGTCAGAGTTCACAAAAAAAATCGCCAGCACCACTTTAAGAAAAGCAGCAAGGTAAATGTTTATTATTTCGACCGGCCGGGCTGTCTATCTCGCAAGTAGACGCAGCCCTGATCATTGTCAGGTCAGAGTTTTTATAGGATTACAGAAATATTATTCAAACAGGACACTTGTGAACCAATCAGGTTTGTACAACATAGCAGAACTTTGAATCTATTAATCAACAAACAGTCATTATACAGACAAGTGATACGGCCATATAACTTGGCAATCAACTTTGTAATTTTAAAATTAGTCAACTCCCTAGCCATAACAAGTACGGTAAGAAAGGTGAGATCAGCAGTTACCGGTGGTCACACAATAACAGGGTGGTCTTATACTCTGTGTCAAGGTGACCTAAAATAGTGAGTTACAGACGCAAAAGCAAGCAGTTAGCCAGATGTAGACTGTCTGAGATTAGCACGTTCCACTGGTTTGTGATTGAGCCATTTCTTAGAATTCAAGGCTGTTTTATCTTTTTAAATATTTCCCATAAGTGAAAAGAGGTTACTGTTAAAATAGCTATTCTGAGCAAGATGGAGGAACTTAGGTTAAGTTGCTAATATAGTTTACAGGGCAGGATCGTGAAGGCAGGCCTGCTTACTGTTCCACAGAGCGTCACCTCTGACCAAGGAGCTCCCTTCACAGTCGACGAAGCACAGGAACCATAGAGGACGCCGCTTGCCGCTCACTTAAAGGCTTATGCTCAACTAGCTTTCTGACCACCTGCCTAGGGAATGCTGCTGCCCACAGTCAAGACAGTCCTCCTGCAGCCGTGCCCACAGGCCAGTCTGATCTAGGAAGCTCTTCAGTGGGGCCTCTTCTCTGGTGGTTCTGGGTTGTGGAAGCTGGCAGTTGAAACTATCACAGGGAGAAAGGCAAACGTTTCCAGCAAGGATGTTGATCCCAGAGGGAGCAATTAGGAGGTCAGACACAGGTTCCCAACTTCCAATAGCTGTCCCTGAGGTGTGACAGGGGGGTGACATGCCTGTCATAGACAGGCCAGTTAGATGCCTTCAGGTGCGTTGCAGCTACAGAGGAAAAGCAATTGGACTGACTGCCTTCTCACACCCACCACTGAAGGGCTCACTGCTCTGTCATAAATCTGCCCTTGGCAGAGGCGGCCAGTGACCTCACTCCTGGCCTTGGTCACAGCTTCATGGTATGATGACCTAGAGCTGGCATGATCCATTTCCTCCTAGGACAAAGCATGTGACTCAGGAAATACAGTGCAGAGGGTAACCTCAGAATCTCATTGAGTTCCATATAACCACAGTGTGTTTCCAAAGTCTGATACAGTAGCTTGGTAGTGCACACCTGTCTTGGTTACTTTCTGTTGCTGTGATAAAACACTGACCAAAACCAACTGGGGGAAGAAAGGCTTTATTTGGCTTACAGCTCACAGTCCGTCATTAAGAGAAACCAAGGTAGGAACTCGGGGCAGGAACCTGGAGGCAGGAGCTGGAGCCTGGGCCATGGATGAACGCTGCTCACTGGCTTGCTCTCTGGCCTGTGCTCAGCCTGCTTTCTTGTACAACACAAAACCCCCTGCCCAGGAGTGGCACTGCCCACAGTGGGCTGGGCTCTCCGAATCACTTAACAATGAAGAAAATGCCCCACAGGCCAATCCAATGGAGGAAATTTCTCACTTCAGGGATCCCTCCACCCAGGTATGTCGAGCTGACAGCTGAAGCTGCCCAGCACTGTCTCCTTACCCTGTAAGTTTGCAGACACATGATGGGTCTCCCCACAGGCAAGGAGCAGTGAGAACCAGCCTGCGGCACTCCATGCTCAATTCTACCCTGGAAAATCAAACCACCCCAGCAGCCATGGATGCCACCAGCTCCCCTCACATGAGACAAGTAACCACGAATTTGCTTTCCCAGAATCCTCCTCTCCCCAGCACAGCCTCTGGGAAAACATAGTGTTTTCACTGAATAGTTTGGGATAAATACTGTCAGTCATGATTCCATCACACTTCAAATAAACGTGGACAGTGGTTACCAAGGTCTAAGATCTGCCTTCTGGGTTAAAAAAAAAAATTAAAGACGAAGACCCCACTCTTGCCATAGCCTGAATCTCCTGAAATAGCTGGGGGGTGGGGGGAGTGTCTTTTTTTGTTGGCATTTAGAGGTCAAAGAAGGACAGCCAGATGAAGACCAGTCTCCCACAGTGCTGTTGAGGGGAGCTTCAAACAGGCTGAGCTGGCAGGGGAGGTATGTGAGGTGGGTTCTCTAGAGGAATAGGGTCCATACAAGGTATGTGTGTGTTTGTGTGTGTATATATATATATAATAAAAGGGCTTCACAGGGCTGGAGAGACAGCGCAGCACTTAAGAGCACCAGCTGTTTTTGCAGAGGACTCGGATTCAATTCCCAGCCATATGGCAGCTAACAACTGTCCATAATTCCAGTTCCAGGGGATCTGATGCCCTCTTCTGACTCCCACAGGCATTGCATGACATAGTTGCACTTAAACACATTCAGGCAAGACACTTATACACATATAATAAAAATTAAAAATAAAAATAAAAAGGCTTCACTAGAATGCCTTACGATCCATAGGATCTGGGCAGTCCAGCAACAGCCGTCTGCATGCTGGAGAGGCTGAGAACCTGTTGAGGGGTAGTCCCTGTAGCTGGCTGCCTCAGCAGTCCCATTGTGGTGCCTGAAAGACTCCAGGAGAGTCACTGGTCTTCAGTCCACATTAGAAGGCTGAAGAAGCTGGAGCTGCTGGAGAGACAGCTCAGCAGTTAAAAGCACTGACTGCTTTTCCAGAGAACCTGGGTTCAGTTCCCAGCATCCACATGGCAGCTAACAACTGTCTGTAATTCCAATTCCAGGGGATCTGACGCCCTCTTCTGACCTCTGTGGGCATTGCATGACACGGGTACACTTACATACAAGCAGACAATACACTCATATACATAAAAATAGTAAATAAAAAATTTTTTTAAAAAAGAAGCTGGAGTCTGAAGTCAGCAAAAGATGGTGGGTGGCCGCAGCACCAGCTACAACAGGACAGATGTACGCACTAGCCAGATGTGAAGGCAGTCAGGCAAAGCAGCTTTGGAACAGCTTTGGCTGAAGCTGCCACTGCCTTTGGGGGAGGGTCTTCTCCCCTCACAGACCCACCCAGAGGCATTCTCTCAGTTGACAGAGATCCAGTCAAGTTGGCTTCAAGATGAACCATCACAGGTCACCTACGGGCTTAGCAGAGGCACGGTCACCACCCCTGTGGCTATGCTTAGGGACAGGGGGACATTTTGAGGATCAGGAAGTCCCACCTCCAGCTGGCAGGTGGCAGGCACCATATTGTTTAAACAAACATGGGTGTGGAAATTGTGGTGATGCGCACATTAAAGGGCTCCCAAGGCTACTTACAGCCACCTGCCAGGTCCACTAATGGTGGCCACAGATGCCTCTGCATGCTTTGGGAAGCTGGGGTAAGGAAGGGTGTGTTTCCTGAACTGGATAAAGTTCCATTAAAAAAGCATGCACTGCCAATGCCACCTGGTATTTTTTTGCTTAAGTATCAAGCAGTGTTAGACCGCTTCCCATTACTATGGCTAATACCTAAGATGGTCCATTAGAAGGAGGGAAGGCTTATATTTGGGGGACATTTTTATCTGTGGTTGAGTGTTGCTTTGGGATTGTGGTGGAACAGTACATTACGGCAAGAGAATGTGGTGGCAACGGAGGCCTGCTCACGGCACAGCAGGATGCAGAAGAGAAAGGAGGAGCTGGGCCTCACAGGCCCCTGGAGGGCACATCCTGGTGATATAAGATTGCCCACTAGGCCCTTCCTCCCAAAGATTCAACTTCCTCCCAACAGTGCCTAGTTGGGAATCAAGTCTTTGAACACATGGACTTAGGGGAATAGTCCCTACAGCCCTGTAGAAAGAGCCACCCACCACTGGTCCCTAAGGACAGCACTGGGTCATAAAGTTGATCCCAGTGTCTCCCCATCTCCCTGCCTCCCCAGTCCCTGTTGCCTTGTCCTTGCTGAGTAGCCTCCTCCTCCTCCTCAATGTGTCCTTTCCTGGGTGTCCTGGAGAAGATGGGAAGGGTTACATCAGCCTGAATCAGACACAGTCTGTGCCCAGGGCCAGGGGGACATCTTTACCCAAACATGGTCCCACACTGCCTGCCATTGATTCCAACCATTGCAAAGAGGGTGTCAGCTCGAGGGCTTGAATCTCTTGGCGCTCCTGCCTTTGTAGGCCTCTGCTCCTGCAAGATGGCTCAGGCTGTATTCTGCATTCTGGCAGATGCCAGAGTGTATGGGGCAGCCACAAGGGACCCCTGGAGCTTAGTGGTTGTGAGATGAGACCGAGAAGAGAATTTCTCAAGATAGGATTTTGATGCACCAGGGAGGCAGTGGGAGCTTGAGGGTCCAGCTCTGGACATCCCTTTGCTTTCGCTCTGCTCTGTCCACCCATGTGCACAAGGAGAATCGGCAGATGACCAGTGTGGGCTCAGCTTGGAGCCACACAGGTGGTCATGCTGAAGGTCTGCTCTAGGGAGTGCCCAGGTCTAGATGACTGTGTTCCTGTGAGCCACAATCATCTTGAGAGCAGCTGTGGTCCCTGAGCCCAGCCACAGCAGAGCCTCAGAAATGGACATTTTCCAGCCCCTTCCTTCACTGACCACCTTGATTATTCAGAGCCTCAACTTTGTGGGTAAAATGATAAAGAATTTTTTTTTAAGATAATAATGCCGGGAGCTGGAGAGATGGCTCTGCGGTTAAGAGCACTGACTGTTCTTGCAGAAGACCTGGGTTCAAATCCCAGCACCCATATTGGCAAGCTAACAACTGTCTATAACTCCAGTTCCAGGGGATCTGGCAGCCTCTTCTGTCCTCTGTGGACATTACACAACCCGGGTGTACTTACTTACACGCAGGTAATACACGCATACACATAAAATAATAAATAAAATATTTTTTAAAAGATAATAATGCCGAAGCTGGGTGTGGTGGTACACATCTTTAATCCCAGCACTCGGGAGGCAGAGGCAGATCTCTGTGAGTTTGAGGCCAGCCTGGTCTCCATAGAGAATGCAGACCAGATGTAGCTACAGGGAGACCCTGCCTCAAGAAGACAAAAAGAATAATAATAATAACGGGAAGGTGACTTGGTGGGTAAAGTGCTTGCAGTGCATGAGGACCTGGGTTCAGATCAGAACGCAGCATCTGCGTGAAAGTTGGCAGCAGCTGTGTCCACCTGCAGCCCCACCCCCGAGGGAGCAGAGACACGTGTGTCCCAGGGACTCATCTGCCAGCTGGTTTAGCTAAGTCAGGTGTCTTGGTGAGTGCCAGGTTCAGTAAGAGACCCTGTCTCAAAAACAAATATATACTGGGTGGAGAGTGTTAGAGGAAGACACCGGGTGCCGATCTCTGATCTCCACATGCACACACACACACAGGTGCGCACACACACACACACACACACACAGAGGCATACACAGTACACACACACAATAACACCCAGCTCACAAGTTCTTGCCGGGAACAAATGAAACCACAGTCTTGAAAGCACTTGGCAAAATGTAAGTGCCTTTGGCTGTCCTCGATGTTAGAACTAGCAGTTAGTCACATTAAAGTAGATAATTGTAACAGCCCATTGCTGGGAGGGCAGCATTCCACCAGCTCCAGCACTCATTGTCAGGGGATGCCCTGAGTTCCCACTTTCACCTCTGCCCAGCCCCTGGCAAAGGCCCCAGCCCTTGCCCTACACAGGGTTGTCAGCACAGTGATGTTACCACCATGGGGCTCTGAGTGCTTTTAGGTTGGAGTAAATTCAGAGCACCTGACTGAACGATCCATCTTCTATTGGCCGTAGGAACTCTGTAACCTGTCACCTACCAGAGCTGGCCTGACAAGCCTACAACCATCAGGACCTATAACAGGCGAAATAAGCCTCCCAGCCACAGGCTCAAGAACCCAGATCACTTGGGAACACCAACTTTTCTCCACACCAGTTCCCATGTGCCTCTGTCCACTTGACAGCTCACCTTGAAAGAGACCAGCTGAGTGTAATGGGGGAAAATGTTCCCTCCCAGTTTGGGCTGGGGCAGCCATGGAGTCTCCATGGGGAACCCTAAACAAGTTAGGAAGGTCTTCCCAAACTATACCCCTGCATCTGAACCCGCTTGCTCCCCCTTCTCCTTCTACTCCCCCTCCTCCTGCTCTCCTCCTCCTCCTCTCCCCCTCTTCCTCCTCTGCCACCTCCTATCCCTCCTCCTCCTCCTCCTCCTCCTCTGACTTAACGGGGGGCGGCGGGAGGGGGACTATGCACCTATGTTCATTCTGTAAGCAAAGTAATTTAGACAAAAAAGACTGGGAAGATGGCTCAGTGCTTAAAGTGCTTGTCACAAAACACTTCAGAACCCACATAAATGCTGTGTGGGTGTGGTAGCCCACCTGTAATTCTAGCCTCAGAAGGTGAAGGCAATCCCCAGAACAAGCTGGCTAGCAAGACTGGCCATATTGGTGAACTCTGGGCTTGATTGAGAGACCCAGCCTCAATGAATAAGGTGGAAGAGCCATTAAGGATGATTCCTGACACCAGCCTCAGGCCTTCACATGTATGCACAACACACACACACGCACGCACGCACACATCCTTATGCATGAAAACATGCATACATATGCATGCCACACACACACTAACACACACACACACACACACACACAAAATGGACAGAAGACACTCCAAACGTTTTGCTTAGTCAAAGATCACAATAAACTTACAGTGAATGAAGTTTATCCATCAAATGAAGTTTGTTCCATTAAACAGCCATGACCTGCCACAGTCCATAAGAAGTCCACCTATGCCTAGATGTCATTTCTCACCTTTGAAAACCTGGAGACAATGATTTCAGAGCAGTAGACTTTGGAAGCCGCCTCAGGAGCATTATCAGGGAGGGAGGACAGGCACTTTACTGACCGAATGAGATTTGGGGGCCAACGTCCCCCAAGCGTTGCCTGTGGCGAGATGGGACTCGGCCTTTACCTGCCAGCTGCTGCCTCTCCGGGGCCTGGGTTGCACGCTTTCAGGTTCCCAGCAGCAGGATGAGAGAGTGCCTAGGAAAGAGCCAGGCAGAACCCCACGGAAGTTCTGGGGAAGGGCGATGCCAGAGGGGGCTGGCACAGTCAGCAGCACCCGTGCTTGACTCTTGCTCTCCTCCCTGTCTACTGTTGACCTCCCATTTGTGTGTCTAAAGACTCTGTGTGCTACATCAGGGATCCAGAAGGCTCCCCTCTCCCTGCAGTGCTCCGCTTCCTTCTCCACCCACCCCAGCTGATAAGGGGGTTCCCTCAGGAGGGACACAAGTCCCTCCCCACAGCTCACTTCTCTGTACTGTCCCTCAGAGGTCCTCACAAACCACTGATGGTTCATGCCAGAGACAGGGGGCCACCTTCTATTCTCCCTCTATGCCCTGATTCCCACTTTCCACTGGCCCACGTCTGGGAAACTCGGCCTCCTGAATCCATCTCTGAATCCGTCTAGCCTCTGCTCTCCTGCCTTTGCTCAAGTACAAGCCATTCCCTCCCCCACCCTCTGATAACAGACCATATATCATGCAGGGTTGTTCCACGCATCACGCCATCTATGCCAGCCTGGCCCTGGGCCAAGTGAGGTCTCTTGGTAACACCTGGACTTCCTTGTCACGTCCCTGTGCTCAGCAAGGCTCAGTGTTTGATGCTCATCTGTCTTCTTCACACCATGTTGAATTCCCCGAAGGCCAGAATAACCAGAGCCCTTGGCCCCTGTATCCAGGAGGAACTCAGAGAACTGTCTGGCAGTGACTAAGGAGTCTAGCGGACTATGCCTAGGTAGATGCAGCTAGCCCCTTAGGCATGGAGGGCCTTGATCCAATACCATCAGCTAAATGTTTGCACCACCGGGGAGCTCATTATCAAGTGGGAAACGATGACTTGGATGTGCTGATTTTAAAACAGGAGGAGACAGGTACCTGCCGGTAGTTAGTGGCTGGACAGAGAACAAGCCAGCTGGCACAGGAGGAGGGAGATTTGTCCCAGATATCAGTTTTGACCCAGATGAGAAAGCAAAGCCCTGATAAGGAGACAGTCAGCCTCCTGAGCCAGCTGACAGGCATCCTCCCAGGAAGCTGAACCACACAGTGGAGATTACAGCCTCAGGGCTCAGAGCCCCAGAACAGAGGCAGGCACCTTGAAACCCAGGCAGGAGGCTCCCAGGAGCGGGGGGCCACGTGGGAATTCTAAGAGGCGTGAAGCCTGCTCCCCCAGGCGTCCTGAAGGGTGGTTTGCAGGTGCATTCAGAGTCAGACGACATCTGTGGTGACATAAGCTACGCTCTCTTCTCCAGCCACCAAAGTCCTCAATGCTCTGGTACAGAAAGGAAACACTGGGTGTCCAGTCTCAGGCTGGGATGGGAGGGCTCTGCTCAAACAGGTAATGAGGAAATCAAGAACCCACCAGAATGTGTGTTCTGACCAACCTGGGTCAAGCCACAATGTGGCAAGGTCAGGGCACCTGGCCCAAGTAACTAGCTGGCCAGGCTTGACAAGACTGAGCAAGGATCAGGAATTCCCTGGATCAGCTTCAACAGTCAGAGAAGCTGAGGAAAACTGGCCTGGGCCTGTGAACGCTGGGAAAGGCCAGTGTCTACCAGAGCTGGGGACTTGAGGTTTCTTTAGAGTACCTTGAAAGATAGTTAACCCTGGGCTGGAGAGATGGTTCAGTGGTTAAGAGCATTGACTGCTCTTGCAGAGGACCCAGGTTCAAATCCCAGAACCCACATGGTAGCTAACAACCATGGGTAGCTCCAGAGGATCCAATGCCCTCTCCTGAACTGTGGGCAATGCACAACATGGGTGCATTTACATACATGCAGACAACACATTCATACACATAAAATAAAAATAATAAGTAAAATATTAAAAATAAAAACAAACATCATGGTGTAACATATCAGAGTTGTTTACCTTATGGTGGCAGAGAGAGAGAGTGAAAGAGAGAGAGACAGAGACAAAGACAGAGAGACAGAGACAGACAGAGAGACAGAGACAGACAGAGACCAGGGGATGAGATATACCTTAAAGGCATACCCCCAATGACCTCCTCCCTCCAACCAGGCCCCATTCAGCTACTAACTCATTCCTATATTAATTCAGTGATAAAATCAGTGCCCTCATGATCCAGTCCCCTCTCAAGAATATCACCAGCTGAGGACCAAGCCTCAAACACAGGAGCCTTTGGGCACATTCTATATCCATACCATCATAGTAATATCCATAACAGTCATAGACACCAGGATGTGGTGGAACAAAACTATCCCAGGACTCGGGAGCCTGAGACAGGACCGCTGAGAGGCTGAGGCCAGCTTGGAGCATAGCGAGACCTTGTCTCAGAACAAAGGGATTTGTTCATGTGCACGTAATGAAGCAGTGCTTGAACCCAGCTCCAAGACGGAGGACTGAGAGTCAAAGAAGCAAGGAGCCCAACAGGGAAAGAAGCCCCCGAGGCCGAGCAGCACCTACAAGGTGGAACTCAGATCAGTGCAGGTACAAGGCTGAACGTCAAGTCCGGGTCATAAAGCTTGTGGAGAGCTGAGTCCAGTCCCTAACAGCTGTGAAGCTGTGATGTTTCCTGAGCTCGTTCTTTTTCACAAAACTACTGTCTTCAGTTTCTGAGGGGAAGGTGCCTTGACCCCCACCTGGACCAGGCTGGAGGTGGTGCTGGGGTGCCTCCCCTGTCCCCTGTAGACAGTAGCAGGGAGCACCCAGCCCCATGATGCAACCTGTGGGGGCTTTGAGTAGCATCCAAGTCCACAGAGCATTCTGTGAAGAGCTGTGGGAGCACCCAGCTTCATGGGGGATCCTACGAAGGACATGGGGAGCACCCAGCTCTATTAGGCATCCATGGAGGATGTAGGAGCTTTATGAAGCATCCTGGAAGGGCTTTGGGAAGCACTCAGATCCATGGAACAGCCTGCGGACGGTTGTGGGGACACTCGGCTCACTGATGCATCCTGTGGAGGATAGAAGCATTAAGCTCCCACCAAGCCACCAGTGATGTCACCTCTCGAAACTGGCCAGTGTTCTGTTTTCTACCTTGTCTAAAGGCCCATCTGTCTGTGAGGTAGAGGAATCCAGTTCCACCTCCTTCGGAAATTGTGCTGTGCAGTAGCTCATGATTTTATCATCGACTTCACACAACCTGGGAAGGAATCTCAACTGCAGAATTCCTCCCATCAGACTGGCCTGTGGCCGTGTCTATGAGAGAATCTCTTGAATGATGATTGATGTGGGAGGTGGAGGGCCCAGCCCACTCTGGGCAGCACCATCCCTAGACAAGTGGACCTAGGCTGTATAAGAGAGAGTGAGTCAGTAAGCAGAGTTCCTCCATGGTTCCTGCCTGGAGTTCCTCCAGGAATGGTTTGTGATCTGGGAGTTGTACACTGAAATGAACCCTTTCCTCCCAAGTTGTGTTTGGTCATGGTGCATCTCACAGCAATAGAAAGCAAACTAGAAACAGCCCATGTAAGGGGTCTTTTTTCTGGGATGCCAAACCAGGATCCATCTTGCTGGCTCAGAGAACCCGGAGTGAGTCATCCAGTCCTCCCCACCAACCACCAGCCTTGCCTCCCCCGTGTGGCCCCCACAGTCCCAGGACACAACTATAACCTAGGAATAAGTAAAAAATCTCATGTGACGGTGTGCAGGAATGCCACCACAGGTGGGTGTTAATGTCCCAAATGCAAGCATCAGCTTTCACCCGCCTCATCCAAACCTTACGGTGTACATAACCTGCAGTCCCATCCATACCCACATGACCATCACATAACTTTTAGATCGAGACTTTCCCCTGCAGGGTAACGTATACGTTTGCTTATGCTATCTTCACTTAGGCCAAATCCCGTCCAGACAGGCTTATCAGTCACTTCCTGTGATCTCTAATGAACAAAACACACACAGCGAATAGAGGTCTGTCTGGGCACTGAGTGTGTGTTCAGACACTTTTTAAATAACTTCTTTGGGGGCTGGAGAGATGGCTCAGCGGTTAAGAACACTGGCTGTTCTTGCAGAAGACCCGGGTTTGAATCCCAGCACCCACATTGTAGCTAACAACTGTCCGTAACTCCAGTTCCAGGGGATCCGACAGCCTCTTCTGTTCTCTGTGGGCATTGCATGACATGGGTGCACTTACCTACATGCAGGCAATACATGCTTACACATAAAATAAAAATAATAAAATGTTTAAAAAATAATTTCTTTGGACTAAGATGTCTACATCCCACTTTAAATCATGGAAGATGTTAAGATTCAATTCAGTTGACTACAACAAGGACCAAGCTACTGTGACTTGAACAGAGGACATAATTTTGACAAAGAAAGCCATCTGAAATCAATCATTCAGGAGAGATGGGGTGACGTTATCCCAAAATCCCTTGCAGTGCATTTCCACAGGTGTCTATTGGGGAGAACATTAAATGGGGGCCAAAAGGCTAGAAAAGCTGATCTTTAAGCTAAACACACTGCCACCACAAATCAAACTGAGTTCACTTACTAGAAGAAGGAGGGAGCAGAGGTCAGATGTCGGGGTGGGCACGGGTGATCTCAGATATTCGTTCTCTTTAAAATTAAAAAAAAAAAGTCTTTTGCCAGGTGTGGTGGCTCAAGCCTGTAATCCCAGCAGTCAGGAGGCTGAGGCAGGAATGTTGCTATGAGTTTGAGGGTAACATGGGCTACAGAGTAAAAATCTGTGTAAAAAAAAAAAAACCTTTACAGCTGAGGTTCTTGGTCTCGGTTTTTATTTCCAGGCTTAGCATGCCAAGTATCACAGCAGAAGCTGTTGATGAGAACACAGCTTTGGAGGTGTGTGGGTATCACCACAGCACTCACCTAGCACACACAAGGTCCTTGGTTAGTCCTCAACACCACAGAAACAAACAAAACAAAGCCAAAAAGAACTCTTCAGAGACTCTAGGCAGAGTCATTTGTTGACCAGCCAGCGGTGACCAGGCATTTGTTGGCACTTAATGGGTGCAGCCACAGCTCAACTTGGCCGGGGCTTGGAATTGGCAGCTCTGTGGGACTTTGCATTGAAGTTGGGCTCTTCCTGACAGCTCCACCCTGCATATTAACCTGCTAAAGCTTCCCTCACAGGATGCCAAGGACCATGAATTTAAAACCATACTCACCTGTGATTCTGGAGGCTTGTGCTCTAGGTCTAGTAACAGACTAACTCCCTGAGCCTGGCTGGCACCTTGGTGTGCAGGTGGCATCCTCTCCCCATGTTCACACGGGGCCAATCAGCTGCGTGTCTGTGTCCTGGTCGCTAGTCAAATTCGATCGCTTTAGTGACCCCAATTAATAGAGATGACCTCTTTAGAGACTCCGCCTACAAATCCAGTCACTTATATTGGTTTGAAAGACAAAGAAATGTGTGTCCTGAGTTTTCTGGTTTATTAATAGCTTGACTTGAAAAATGGAGATTTTAAAGTACTTGCAAAGCCTGGGAAGGAAGGAGAAAGCCAGTTTGAGCACAAGAAAGAATTGCCTGGGCCTCTGTGTTGGTGGCTGACTCCCGAGTGCAGACACCGTGTATGAGAAGAGGTTCTGTTTAACGCTGCAAGTTTAACAAGTATTCAGGAGGGTGGTCCCAGTGTTCCTGTGTAGCTTCCAGCTCTTCAAACACAGGTTATGTGTAAATACCACCAAGGTGCACATAAGCATGCTGTATACCTGTGTCCAGACGTGACAATCGCCTGTGCATTCAGCTGGTGGGGAGGTTGGGAGAGGATGAGGTACTGAGAGTCCCACACTCTGCCTGTGTGCTCTCTAGCATGCCACACTGGGCCCACCCCAGCTCTGCCAGCTTGGATGCTGGGGCAAAGCACTGGCGGTGAGAAGCGACTTAGTGAGCTGGGAGCTGGCTGTATGGCTCCTGGTTCTGGCCACACACCTGCCCACAGTCTCCTTTCTCATAAATACTCATTCTCTCTAATCTGGACTGCAGTTACTCTTGAGAGTTGCTGTTTTAGCCCTTTCCCAGAGAAGAGACTGGGCTCAGAGGTACAGTCAGGGGGTCCCAGGGGTCAGGACAACTGTGGCGACCTGAACGAGACATACCGCCCCCATAGGCTCAAGAATGTGGACACTTGATTCCCAGTTGTTGGGGCTGTTTGGGGAGATAGTAGGACCCTTAGGAGATGAAGTCTTGCTGGAGGAAGTAGTCACTGAGGGCAGGCTTTGATGGTTTATAGCCTCTCCCCACTTCCTGTTCTCTCTGCTTCCTGTGTGTGGATGAAAATGTGATCAGCCAGCTTCCTCTCCTGCCACCCTCCCTGCCTGCCTGCCGCCATGTCCTCCCTGCCGTGACAGATTCTGTCCCTCTGGAACTATAAGCCAAAATCAACACTTTCCTCCTCTAAACTGCTTTAGGTCATGATGCTGTATCACGGCAACGGACAGGTGATTAACACAGCAGCCAAGCCAAAGAAATCACATCAAGTCCACTCATAAGGTCCTGTCCCAGGTTGGGAGAGGCAGCACTGTGCTGGAGCCTTTCCTGAGGCCCAGAGGGCTCCCATGCACTCTGCCCATGCGGCACTGTAACTAGTGGCACGGAATAGCCCAGCTCAAGCTCCAGGGGTCATGTGGTGATGGGTAGGTGCGGCCAAGGTCTGCCCACTTGGGGGCTAGAGACAGCTCAGTGGTGAAGAGCACTGCTGCCTCTACTGGTTTTCAGGTCTGTGGTGCACTGACACACATGCAGGCAAAACACTCCCACACATAAAATAAAAATAAATAAATAGTTTAAAGATCTGCATTCTCCTGCAGGCTGTTAGTAGGGACAAGTCAGTCACTGTATCTGGCTGCCCCACAGAACAGATATCTATAGGGACAACAAGGAGGGGGCCGATATCTATAGGGACAACAAGGAGGGGGCCGAGGAGGTGACTTGTCCACTGCTGAGCCCTCCTCCTACTCTATTGTGGGGTAAGTCTGCATTCCAAGGAGTGGTGGGGCCACAGAACAGTGCAGGAATGTCGTACATACATGCACACTCACTCATGACTACACACCCCCGCCTGCTCACATACGGCAATCTAATTCTCTCTTCTAATTCTTTTTCCCTTTTTTTGTTTTCTTTTCTATTTGTAGTCTGGGGATTGAATCCCAGTCCCCACACATGTAGGCAAGCATGAACCCAGCCCCAACACAAGTAGGCAAGCATGAACCCAGCCCCCACACACGTAGACAAGCATGAACCCAGCACCCACACACGTAGGCAAACACTCACACCGAGCTGCATCCTCAGTCCCTTTTTACCTTTATTTTCACACAGGATCTCACTAAATTGCCCAGGCTGACCTTGAATCTGCGATCCTCCTGCCTCAACCTCCCAAGTAGCTGAGATTACAGGTCCACAGCACCAGGCTCCCCATCCTTCCTCCCAGCAGGCTGTCACCTCTCCCACTCCATCAGAAGAGCTCTCCAAGTCACCAGGGCAACCTGTGAGTGCTCAGTTCACAGTGTGCCTCTCTCCTGACTCAGCAGCACTGGAACCATGAATCACTCCCCCTTCTTTGCTTCCTGGCTGCTCTAGCCCTGTTACGTGGATCAGGAAAAGCTTCTGGGCAGATGCAGCTTGGACAACATCCAGAGCACAAATAGAGCCGACCCTTGCTCCTGAAGATCCATGCAGGGCACAGCCTGCACACCAGGGTGGTTATAAAGTGTCCTCGGGGACATGCACACAGGAAAGAATGTGACTGCGAAAGGTTCCACCTCTTCCAGTGGCCCAGGGGTCGTCTACTGACTTCCTGAAATAATCTGACCCAAGCCTGTGACCCGGCACACTCTTATTTTAAGGAAATACACTGGCTGACATAATGGAAGGCCAGCATCACAACGACACAACTGCCCCTGGAAATGTCCCTACTGGAGTGTGGTGCAGGTGGGTGGGGGTGGGGGTCCACAAGTACTGAAAAGACCAGGTTTGCCAGCATGCAGGGCGGGCCGCAGGCAGACAGGCACCCTGCCCTCCTCCCACATCTATACATTTTCTGTGTTGACTGATTATGCATGTGCAGGACACCAGTGACAACTCCCCACCCCACCCCCCACCCCCCTGGGCTCAGACCACTGTTTAGTTGACTCCAGAAAATACTTTCTTTTGTGAAACTGATCCTTTCAGGGATCCCATGCTGCATCATGGGCAGAAAGGGTAGGCCTTGGGAGCAGTTTTCGGAGGAGTATTTGTTCCTTCTGTCCCCATGGCTCACTGAGTTTCTGGAGTAGGAAGTACGTCAGACCTCGTGTGAGGCAGAGCTCTCTAGAGAAAGAGAACCTGTGGGTGCCTACACACTGTAAGAGGAGGCTCACGAGATTGGCTTCGCGCCAGAGGCTGATTTCAACAAGGGCCGTCCGCATGCTGGGGAGGCTGAGGACCCGGCAGCTGCTTGGGCCTTCACCTGGATAACTCAGGGTCCTACTTCAGTGCCGAAGGCCTGGAAGCTCCCCCAAGACTTGCCAATGTTCAGTCTGTGCTGGGAAGTTAGAGAAGCTGGAGTCTAATGTCAGGGAGGACAGTGGCCATGACAGACACCCGCTCAGGAAGAAGGCAGGTAAGTGATACAGCCCTTGCGTGGGGCCTCTTTGTGTCTGAGCTGCTTGTTTGAAGGGGCCTTCCACTTCGAGGGTGGGTCCTACCCACTCAGCTCATCCTCGCTGGAGAGACCCTCACAACATACCTCCTAGGTGATTCTAACTCCTGTCAGGTTGATGGTCATACCACGGCCGTGATGCTTTGTCAGCTGCGGAGCACCACGGTCAGACACATGTGACCAGGCATGTCAGCTCCGTGAAGTAAAGACAGAGCATTACCATCACCCCTAAAATTTATTTCTCTTGGCTGGTGTCCTAGTAGTTTTTGTTTTTTTTTTTGTTTGTTTGTTTTTTTCTGTAACTGTGATAAAACGCCATGAGCAAAAGTAACTTGGAGAGGAAAGGGTTATTATTCGGTGCTCAGGTTCATCACTGAGAGAAGTCAAGGCAGGAGCTCAAGGCAGGAAGCTGGAGGCAGGGGCTGAAGCAGAGACCATGGAGGACCGCTGCTGACTGGCTTGCTCTGCTACCTTTCTCTTTTATTATTATTTATTATTTTTATGTGTATGAGTGTCATGCTTGCATATATGTAAGTGCACTCATGTTGTGTAATGCCTGCCGAGATCAGCAGATTCCCCTGGAACTGGAGTTACAGACAGTTGTCAGTCGCCATGTAGGTGCTGGGAATCGAACCTGGGTCTCCTCTGCAAGAGCAGTCAGTGCTCTTAACCGCTGAGCCGTCTCTCCAGCCCCTCAGCTACCTTTCTTAATATAACCCAGGTCCTCAGACAGTTGTCAGTCGCCATGTAGGGGCTGGGAATCGAACCTGGGTCCTCTGCAAGAGCAGTCAGTGCTCTTAACCGCTGAGCCGTCTCTCCAGCCCCTCAGCTACCTTTCTTAATATAACCCAGGTCCTCCTGCCTAGGGATGGCACTGCCCACTGTAGGATGGAGCTCCTACACCATTTAGCAATTAAAATGCCTCGCAGACATGCCCACAGCCAATCTGATGGAAGCAGTTCCTCCACTGGAGCTGTCTTCCCACATCTGCCTAGGTTTGTGTCAAGTTGACAACTAACTATGAAAGGTGGCAGACATGTCCTGCTCCCTGAACCTTGACTTTGCCACCATAGTTCTGTCTTTTCCAGAATGAAACCCAGAGTTCTACAGTTTCCAGGGTCTGACTTTTTCACGTAGAGTGCTGATTCTGAGTCCTCCCTTTCTAGCTCAGCCTTGCTTTTTTCTAAGTAGAACAGTTTCTTCACTCAAGCACAACTGATAGGCCGGAGGATGTTTCCAGCCTTGATGTTAAAGGTACTTAGCCTGGTTTCTTTTTCTCATTGCTATGATAAAAAACACTCTGGCAAGAGCAATTTGAGGAAAGGAAAGTTCTATTGCTACTCACAGTTCAAGGGTGCAGTCCGTCACGGTGGGGAAGTCAGGGTGGCAGGAGCACCCTGGGAAAATCATATTACCACCAGGAGGCAGGGTGAACAGATGAGGCCGCTCAGTGCCTGTCCTCCACGTACACAGTCTAGGATCCCTGGAGGGGAATCCAGCCACTCACAGTGGGCAGGGCTACCCATCTTAATGAATAAAACCAATACCCCACTGCTATGCCCAGAGGCCTGTCTCCCAAGTGGGTCTAGAGTCTGTCAAGTTCTTACTTAACACACAGTGAGTGCTCTTAGGTAAACACCTGGGAGTGAGCTGTCCCAACAGTTTCTCCTATGGAGTGTTTGCTGATAAGAAGCTGCTGACCTTGCGGCTGGAGAGATGGTTCAGCAACTGAGAGTGAGTTCAGTGCCCAGCACCCACCCCATCAGGTAACTCGCAACCACCTGTAATTCAGCTCCAGGGGAACCATGCTGTCTTCCAGCCTACATAGGCACCTGCACTCATGTGCACAAACCCCCACAGAGGCACACACATAAATAAATAAATAAAATTTAATAAAAACGCTATTAAGAAACTGCTGACTTGCTTCTTCAGCAGATCCACCACCTTCCCACCAGTGACACAGGAAAGGACCCCGTGCTCTGTCTCCTTACTGAGACTAGATTATATTTTTAATTGTGGCCATTGTGGGGGGGGGTGCACGCGCACACACGCGCGCTCACCCACAAAGGGTATCCTCAGTCATTTTTCCACCTTATTTGTGACACAGGGTCTCTCACTGAACCTGGAACATGCCATTTCAAATAGAATGGCTGGCCAGTGAGCTCCTTGGATCCTCTGTCTCCCAGATCCCACCTCACACTGAGGGTACAGATATATGCCACTATGCCCAGCTTTTTATGTGGGTGCTGGGGATCCAAACTCAGGTCCTCATGCTTGCCTAGCAAGTGTTTTACCATCCCTTTCCCGAATTGTGACCATGTTATTTATTTATTTATCTATTTATTTATTTATTTAGATCTTTTTGAGACAGGGTCTCCCTGTAGCCACAGCTGGCCTGGAACTCACTATGTAGACCAGGCTGGCCCAAATCTCACAGAGACCCACCTGCCTCTGCCTTTGGAGTGCTGGGACTAAAGGTGTGTGCCACCACACTTGGTTCTAACCAATGTGGGGCAGTGACATGCACTGCTTTAATGTGCATTTCCTTAGTGACTTCCAGCATGTTTTCACATGCTTTCTGTTTCTTTTCTTTCACACCATCTTTAAGCCCCCCAAAACCTGGGGTTTCAGAAGGACAATGTTGGCCCGGAGCCTCCAGTGCTAGTAAGGGGATAGCTCCCCACACTCAGTGTGGATCACACACAGAGATTTTAGATTTTGTCACTGAAAAAAAATATCTGAGAAAGCAATTTAAAGGAAGAATTTCTTTGGGTTCACAGTTTCAAAGGTCTCAGTCCCTGGAGGACTGGTTCCATTGCTTCTGGGCTGTGGTGGGCAGAACATCAGGATGGAGCAGAGCTACTTAGCTCACAGCAGCCAGGAAGCAGAGAGGGGAGAGGCAGAGGCCAGGCAGAGATAAAATCCACAAGGGCATGCCCCCAGGGACCCACTTCCTGCTGTCAAGTCCCACCTTCTCCAGCTCCGGCTCCTCCCAATATTCTATTTAAATTCTAAGTCCATCAAGGGATCAATTCATTGATTAGGTCAGAGCCAGCAAGATCTAATTGTCTCTGGAATGACACACCCAGAAGTGCATGTCATTCATTCTCTAGACAGTTCTCAGTCAATCGGGATGACAATCAATCAAGATCAACCATCGCAAGTGTGCTGTGGAGGCACAGGGACATCTCCTCTTCCTAATCGTAGGTCAAATTCAGTAATGCACCCGAGCTCTACCCCAACCCTCTCCTGAGTAGGGAAGTGTGCACAACTGGCACATTTAGAGTCACTCAGAAATCATGGCTTCCCTCAGCCAGCACTGGGTCCGACTCACTTTGATGGCTGTGAGACCATCTACAGGTGCTGGGCAGGAAGTTCAGGGCCAACCTGAGGGGGCGACAGCAGCCTTGCTCTGGGGTCCACTGTGAAACATGTCCCACCTCCCCACCCCCTTCTTACTCTGTCCCCATTGTCCCCTGCACATCTGCCAAGCTCCTTTGTGCAGATGCCTAACCTGAGCACTCAAGGATGCCCAGGACCCTCCCAACCTCCCCAGCCTTACCCCTGCTGCCTGTCAGACTCTCTAGGCCAGTACTTCTCAGCTGGGGGCAAACGCCCCTTACGTGACACTGTGTCTAGAGGTAGTTTTAGAGTTCTTAGTCGATAAGACCCTTCACATCCCCACAGCTATCAATCTCAAGATGAATCATGACCTTGGGCAAAGGCCAGAGCCACACCCCCAACTCCAGGGAAAGGCTCTTGGATTTCACGCCAGTGTGAGTAGCTGTTAAGGAAGCAGGAGATGAGATCTTATACTTTAAAGATGGCACGGGCACATGCACAGCAGGGCCAGAGAAGGAACAGAGACATAAGCTGCACTGGGAGACAAGAGGCAGCACATGCTCTCATCACAGTGGTGAAGAAAGCTCACGCTGCCCTGGAGACATGGTGGAGGGGACTCACAGGACACCTAGTGAAGCAGAGACTCCAGATGACTCAGGCTCGGTCCTAGGGCACCTGAGGGTATGACAGTGGTGCCTAGCCAAGAGAGAGCAGTGGATTCTGGGGGAAAACAGAGGATGAGCACTCCTCATGGACCATCCAATTTAACGTATCTCCTGGGCATCCTGGCCTAGAATCCAGGGCTACAGAGCCAACTGGGGCTCCATTTGAATTAAGGCAAACGGACAGTTTTGAAACCTGGGGACAGAGGGAATACAGCCCAGGCAGAGACAAGAAGATGGTTCTGAGGCCACATCCTTGTGGAAGTCAGTGTGCTGAGGCTGAGGAGGTGGGCGGAGCCCCCTCCAAGGTGAGAGGAACTTCTAGGATGTGGGAAAGACGGCAGGCCAGGGTTTGTATTTGAGAGCGGCCTAATGTGTCACCAGCTCAGAGTCTCTCCCAAACAGCACGCAGAGTGACCTCTCCAGACCTGAGGCCCCCCAACACCTCTCCTGCTCTGCACAGCTGCCAAAGTCTGCATGGCAGCCCACCCCCGCCCCGGGCCTTCCAGGGGACTCATCCTTCCTCAAGTCTTCTGGTCACAGTCACTATTTTTCCGCTTCCTGCACGGGAGCACTGACCCCAAGACCAGAAGTCAAGTTGTGCTGACTGACATGTCCCAAGCGCCTGTGAATGAATCAAACACACTACCTCTGGATTTGGGCACCTGGAAGTGACTGGTAACCTTGGCAAGTGGCAGAGGCAGGAGAAGACTGAGGAGCATGCGGTTCTGAGACAGGGCACACCTTGCTTTGAAGGCCACGTGGCACACTGCATCTAATGTATTAGGTCTTGCCCTTTGTTGGGGCCTGAGCCTCAGGGAGTTCCACGCTCCTCAGCCAGCACCAAGGGCCTCCACCACAGGGCACCCATTCCATACACTTTCACGGAATGCTACTGGTGATGAACGATCCAGTGGTGACAAAGGCCACTGTACCTGAGGGCAGACAGCAGAGATTGTCACATCAGGGGTGAGGAAGAAGCCCATCCAGAAGGCTGTTCTCTACAGGAGACAATGAGAGCCACACCTCAGAAATCTCTGGAGCCCAGTTTGGGCCAGGTGCCGGGGTGTAGGCGGCAAGGGCACTCCCTGTCTAGCAGCAGAGGCAGGATCACAAGCCAACTGTCTCACATGGTGGGGTTTGAGAGGGTGTACTCGGCCTGAGGTGCTGGAGGTGTGGCTCTGGCTGGCAGGGCACAGAAGGCTTGCCACACTGCACCTGCCTGCACAAGACTTTGAAGATGGATCAAGGTTTCCAGGTCTCCTGCCTCAGACAGGGCAGAGTGCACACCCAGATCATTGCCCCCAAACAAAGGAGAACGACACAGCCCATCTTAGTCAACATAAGCCCCTAAAGAAGGCCAGTTCTGGAACCCTCTGAGAGGAGGCGGGGAACTTCTGCTAATCTCTCTGCATCAATTCTCTGGCCAACTTTGGAATCCTCCTGTCAAAGGTCAAAGATCCTAACTAGCTCCCATTCTCCCATCCGCCGTTCCAAACTTACTTTCCACATAAGGTGCAACGGGGAGACAGAGATATGGAGGAACTGACTGGTTAGCATTAGGTTACTGTGGGTTACCCTTTTTGCATAAAGACTAAGGAAGAGGAAACTTATCACATCAGCTGAAATGGCCTCTTGGTAAAACTGTTATCTCTCTAATGCTGACTTCCAGTTTCAGCTTGATGACCTGGAATTTTAGCATGAGTGGCTGTACTTTGACATTTTGGACTTACCTGTTGAGGCCCAGGGCAGAAGCCCAGTCTAAAACAATGGCCTCTTGTCATTGTTACTTAACAAACTTTAACCTGACCAAGTATAATTCCATTTCAGCAGCCCCGCTGTATTATTTAATCAATGACAAAAACAATTTAAAGAAGGGTTCGTGTTGGCTCAGTTTGAAGGTACAGTCCACCATGGAGGGGCAGGCCTGTCAGCAGGAGCACAGAGTGGCTGGTCACATCACTGTCCCATCAGGGAAGGGTGAACAACGCAGCTGCTCGGCTCACTTTTTCTTTTCCTTCTTCCAGCCCATGGGATGCTGCCGCATGCACTGAGGCTGGGTGTTCCCTGCTCGGTCAAAACTTTTAAAACTCCCATAAATACATCCAGCAACATTTCCATGATTCTAAATCTAGTCAATTTGACAATGAAAACCAGCTGTCACATGTCCATGAAAGCCTATTTGAAACTGTTACAGGTCAGTGTAGAATTTAAACTGTTAGAGGTCAGTGTAGAATTTAAACTGTTAGGGGTCAGTGTATGATTTAAACTGTTAGAGATCAGTGTAGAATTTAAACTGTTAGGGGTCAGTGTAGGATTTAAACTGTTAGGGGTCAGTA
>NW_008332152.1:447621-448798 GCF_000622305.1 Nannospalax galili | reverse complement strand
TAGAATTTAAACTGTTAGGGGTCAGTATAGAATTTAAACTGTTAGGGGTCATTGTAGAATTTAAACTGTTAGAGGTCAGTGTAGAATTTAAACTGTTAGGGGTCAGTATAGAATTTAAACAGCTAGGGGTCAGTATAGAATTTAAACAGCTAGGGGTCAGTATAGAATTTCTTTGAATTTTTTCTGTATTTTCACTTTCACCAGTTTTTACGGATGTGAAAATGTGACATTTTTTGCAAATTGTCTCCAACAACTTTCACAACACAGAGATTCCTTCTTTATCTTACAGCCTCTTGTTAACATGGTCACTGTTTTCTAAAACATCAGGCTTTCCCCTGACTTAACATGTGCAGTGTCCTTCCACACACCCTGCGACTCTTACATGTGCTCTGGGTTCCCATCCACCTTGACTATGTTTATTCCAGATCTGGTTTGCTTTTCTTCACTTTTTTGTGATTGGGGGGTTGTTTTGTGTTGTTGGGGGTTTTGTTGCTTTGTTTTGTTTTAAGACAGGGTCTCCCTGTAGCCCCAGCTGGCCTGGAACTCACTATGTAGAGCAGACTGGCCTTGCTCTCCCAGAGATCCACCTGCTTCTGCCTCTTGGGGGCTGGGACTAAAGGCATGTCACCACACCGGCTCTGATTACTTTTCTTTGAAATGGCTTTCAGTTCCCAAGTCATTCTGGAAAGAAGAGAGATCGTGACACCAACAGTATCCGGCTCCAACTAAGCACCTGACCCTCATACACAAGCAGGGAGACAGGCTGTGAATGCCCCCTTTCGATGACAAGGCCAGTGAAGGTGTGGTCACAGCACTTCCCCACTTCCCCACCCTTACCCAGCTGCTACGTTCAAGAGCTGGTGCTTGAAGTTGGAGGCTGGTGGCCCAGCACCAGGCTCTCAGCATGGTTCATTCTGCCTCATGCCATAAACCCTCCATCTGTGTAGCTGTCTCTCAGGCACAGTACTGTGCCTATCAAAATGACAGCTCAAAATTTCCCTTCCACTGCATCGAAGAGCTCTTTGTTTTTCTTCCTCGACTTCTCAGAGTCCAGTGAATATCAGTTCTTAGGCTTGAAGACATTTCCTTTTTAATTAACATTCTTCACCACAGTGCATCTTTGTTCTATAATTTTTTTTTTTTTTTTTTTTTTTGGGGGGGGGGGGGGGTTTGGAAA
>NW_008332152.1:437412-447520 GCF_000622305.1 Nannospalax galili | reverse complement strand
TTTGGTGTGGCGTGGTGGTTTGAGACAGGGTCTCACTACGTAGCCCCAACTGGCCTGGAACTCACTATGGAACTCTACCAGGCTGGCCTTGATCTTACAGAGATCCACCTGCCTCTACCTCTGGAGATCTGGAGTTAAGGGTGTGCACCACCATGGCCAGCCATTGTTTTTATGATAAATGACATAAAAATGACAAATACATATACACGTCTTGTGTATGTCTACCTAGCTGTGTTCTCATTTGGTCTGTTTGGTCCCAGGGCAGTTCTAAACGTTACTTTTCACCTGCCAGGATAGCCAGTGCCAGGTTGGGTGTGCATTATATTTAGTCTGTGTGCTGGCCTCCACATGTGCACACATACCACACACACACCACACACACACACACACACGACTGTACTGCTGATGAGCTAATGACAATATGATCTTGGTATTTACCCAGCAACACTCAGGTATATCTTTGGTCTTCACCCCCATTTCCTGGGACAGAGACCCTAAAATCCTTGGACTCTTCGGAGAGTTTTCTTTCTGGAAACTGTAGGCTGAATGCTGGCTGGCAGCCCCTGGGCAGTTTGGGGGTAGAGAAAGGTCATAGGACAGAGCATGGCAGGACCAGAGGGTGCGGCCTTTCGGCTCCGATCTCCAGGGAGGGGTAGCTGAAGGTTAAGGTAGACAACAATGACCAAGGGGTCAGTCAATCCCGCATAATGAAGTCTTCATACCATCCCAAAAGGCAAGAGTCCATGTGGGCTTCCTGGAGGACAGGTCCTCAGGAGACCGCCTGGAAGCTCGGCGCCTCCCCCGCGTGCCTCGCCCTGTTCTCCCCGTCTTCTGCGTCCTTTTAGTGTGTGTTATATTGACAAATCCTCACAGGCTGTTTGAGGCCCCTGAGAAGCTGACTTTGGAAGTGGGATTGCCTGCCCCCATTCCAGACCCAAGCGTGTTTAAGGAAAACAAGCAAGTAGCGAGGGGGTTGGAACACCGTGCCCTTGAGAACGGCTGGAAGGTTAGCCATTTCCAGCCGAGGTCATTACTGCTGATCCCGAGGTATAGCAGAGCCTGCAGTGGGAAAGGAGGACGGAAGCTCATCTCTGCAGAGAATGCTCTGCTCCCCCTAGAACTGCCAATCAGGAACTCCAGCGCGCCGGCTTCAGCCGGGCTTCCCCAGTCAGTTTCTGCTGGATGATGTAAACACCCAATTGGATGTTATCCGTCATTTGTTTTCACTTGAAGTGAGGTGGGAACTCCAGCTGCCTGCCTCAAGGGGCTTCCCCAAATTCAGCTGGGAGTTGTAAGCCCCTGGGCTGGACCTTGTTACCTTTTGTTTGCCTGTATTGGACTACTCCAGGCAGCTCTGCTGACTGCTGAGAGAGCCCAATTCAATGTTCACCATCTGCTACTTAACACTTATCCATCCTTTTACCTTTGCTTGCTATATTCTTAATAAACTCAAAACCAAAGGAGTGGCTTTGGTAGATCCTTCCTCAGACTGAGCACCTTTGCAATAAACCGCAAGTATAAATAAGTGTTTCCCTGAGTTCTGTGAGCCATTCTGCCAATCACAGCTGAGGGCAAGGATATGGGAACCCCAGATGGTCAGCCATTAGAAGCTGGGTCAGAGCCTAGGGCCTGCAATTGGCATCAGAAGTGGGGGGCAGTCTTGGGGACAGAGCCCTCAACCTCTGGGACTTATAGATACTCCCAGGCAGACGGTATCCGAATTAAAAGAGAAAATACAGGGTTGGAAGCCAGTGCTCTAACCATCCCAGCAGGAATACTGATAGCCTAAAGAGACATGTGGCCCCCTCTGGCTATCAAACCATTGAAACAACTGTCCCCAAGAAACTGGAATTTCCTCAGGAATCTCAGGCTAGAAGGTAAAGGCGGAAGCCCAGTGCCAGGCAGAGAAGGGACTTGTCTCTGGAAAAGGCTTCACACAGTTCTGACAACTTGTCCGACCACCTTGTGGAAGAAACTGGAGCTGAGGGAGACAATGATGGTCGCTAATCGGAGAACCCACGCCTTGACTGGGACGGCTCAGCTAGGAGGCTGCTGGGGTGGGGAGGGGGTCACTGGATCCCTTTGCTCCTCTTCCTAATGTGGCCACACTGAATCAACCTGCTTTTCACTCTTTCTTGCCTGTTTAATTGGACTTTGAGGAGAGCATCCAATCCCAGCCTGTTAGGGAAGCCAGGGCTCAAGCGGACCCCAACAACTTCTGTAACATGGCCACAGCATGGCTTTCTTGGTATTTTAGGGAAAGGGACCCCCACACATTTGCTGTCAGAAGCACGGTGAGAAGGAAAAGCAGTGTGAGTTTGATTTTCCAGAAGCTGGGCCATCATGACGGAGTCAAGATCCCTCCTGTCCACCAGTGGCAAGGGGAGATCTTCTCATCTGGTTGGGAGGCCAAGCCTTGCTTACCCTATGGCCCTGACACATGTCAGCATCATCTCACTGTGAAACCTTAGCTGATTTTTATAAGGCAAAAATTCTTGGGAGCACTGCCCAGTATTATTAGAAAATTCTAGACTTCTTGTAGCCAACAGTGTGTCAAATGAATTTAACATGCAGACTTTGTAAAACCACAGATGATGTCACCGTGGTTTCAGCTCTCTGGGCATCTCCCCCTGACAATTTCCAATGCGCTGGGACATTAACGGCCATTAGTCTGTCTTGGGTGGAAAAGAGGCAGAGTGCCTATTTTTAGGAGTCATTTCAGACAAGTCAGAGACCAGAGAGTACACCAGATCAACTGAGTCACATCCAGGAGGGAGAAGATGAGGGCAGCCTGCCAACAGAGGAAACAGATTAAGTCATTTGACCTGGTTTTAGTGAAAGTGCTTCACGTAACCACGTTTAGAGTGTGTATAAGTTCTATAATGCTTTACTGAGTCTAATGCTGGAGCTGACGGTGTGGCTCATTTATAGCATGCTTGTCTACCACATACAAAGCTGGGGGTTTGATCCCCAGCAACCACATAAACACAGAGTGGTGACACTCACCTTATAATCCCTGAACTCTGGAGGTAGAGGCAGGAGGATCAGAAGTTCAAGGTCATCTTCAGCTATATAGTAAGTCTGAGGCTAGAATGAGCTACATGAGACCTTGTCTTGAAAAAGTAAGAAAAGTAGTCCAGCACCACTACCAGTGAACTGCCACTTTAAGGTGTAAATAGAGAGAAGTGTAAATATGTCCCATTTACAGCACAGGCATGACACACCACAAAATGAACCTTGGAGATGAGCGCCAGTGAATGCTCCTGAAACCAGATGCTTGCTCCCATTTCTGTTCTCAGCAAGCTGACTGCTGTTCTACACCACAGACAGACAGCTGACTCTTACCACAAGGGAGGGTAAGTCCTCGAGTCTCCAAGGTTTAAAACAGAAGCAGAACCCTAACCCAAAAGCCAGTCCCCTCTCTGGTCAGGAGGAGATCTGGAGTGAGGTCACTTAGCATCAGAATGTGCTGAGCCCTCACCATGCAGGAGCAATGCCAAGTCCCTGCAGATATGCAGCCCTAGCTGAGGACTGCCTCAACCCAGAACACCAGGGGTGAGGCTGGACTCCTTGTGTGACCACTGCACAGGACGGGGATCACTGATGGTCCCAAGCTCATCTTCACCAGGGAGCTCAATGCCCTGGGAGAACAAAGCCTGCCTTGGCCATATGGCCCCAGGCTCCTCTGGTGTCTGGATTCTTGGGAGAGGCAGATACCTTCCTTCCTCTGCTTCAAGCCCTGAACACACAGGCTCCTGGCATTCACCACTGTGTTCTCAGCTCATGTCTGCTTTCCTGGAGAGGATGCCAGCTGCCCAATGGCAGAGGCCATCTTCACAGTATTTATTTTCATCGTGCCAAAGCCCAGTGGGCTCGTGACCAATAAAAGGAGGCAGAGAGAAAGTGAGATGGTTGGCAAAGAGCAGACTGGCTCCATATCCCCACATGCCTCACTCTTCATGAAACAGCTCAGCCACATGTCACTAAGCAACCACAAGGCCTGGTGTGGGAAACCTTGTGCTTCCTTCTGGCTGGTTCCCAAGTGTGAGCACCTTTCCTCCTTCCCACACATTCGAACCAGAGCATGGTGCTGTAGACATGCCCCTTCCCATCAGGAAGAATAAGGGACAGGACTGGCCAGTTAACAAATGCAACCACACATATCTGAGATGTTCGCAGAGTAGCTGGACTTACTTGAATATCTTGGACCAAGCTGGCTGACGTTCTGAGTCCTGGTCCCCTGCGTTCTAGCCTTTGTGAGTCTCGTTTCCTCAGTGGATGAAATGGGAATCAGTGCCCTCAACAAACAAAGTAGCTGTGCAAATGGTCACAGTTGAGGGCACCAGGGCTGGAGAGAAGACTCAGCAGAGAACACCTAACTCTTCCAGAGCTCCTGGGTTTCATTCCCAGCACCCGCGTGGCAGTTGACACCTGTTCTTAACTCCAGTTTCAGGGGATCCGATGCCTTCTGCCTTCTTCTGGCTTCTGCAGACATCAGGCATGCACGCGGTGCACTTACATGCAGGCAAGACACGCATACACATAAAATAAAAATATTTTTTTAAAAAAGCCATCATCTACCAAAAATCATTTTTTAAAAAACAAACCAGCGGCTGCCATCCGTCATCAGGCCCAGGGGACCAAGCACAACATTCTTTGGGATTTACCAAAAGAATCCGACGTGCTGTGTTCAGCGGCACCACACCCTTCGCTCTTTCCTGATAGCAGTTAAGGAATAACATCACAAAGTCCATCTCGATCTGTTTCTTACTGTGCAGCTTATAAGCAGCCAGGCACGATGGCACACACCTGAAATCCCAATACTCAAAGGACTGAGGCAGGAGGATCAGGAGTTTGAAGGCAAATTGGGCTACATAGTGAGATCCTGTCTCAAGTTTCTCAAATAGCTAGAACTACTGCATTTTACACACAAAGTCAGACATGCACAGATATACACATGCATTCACTTCTCCCATTTTACTAAATGCAGAAGGATGTCAGTGTAATCTAGTTATTTCCTGTGCTGTTTTCTGACGTGCAGGGGCCTCAAGGTTGGTCTCAAGGTGACGAGAACCAGGACAGGTGCTGAGGGGAGTGAGGCGACATCAGGCTCTTCAGAGAAAAGCTCAGTAGCGACTGCTGTGGCTTAGTAGCCATTTTCTTACGATAATTTTTACCTCTTACTTTCATTTCTGTGTATGTGTGTACCTAGGAGAGTTTATGTGCACCACATGCACACCAAAGGGTGTCAGATCCCCTGGAACTAGAGTTACAGGGAGTTTGTGAAATGCCTGATGTGGTGCCGGTGCCGGAAACCAAATTGGGTCCTCTGCAAGAACAGCTGGCACTCTTAACTGCTGAGCCATTTCTCTAGCCACTCTAATGATAATTACAGACCCAGCTTCTCATTAGTAGGAACATTTAACCTAACCCAATTCACCTGTGCCGAAGGGACTGCGATACTTTGTCACTTGGGTTCTGAGCCTACTTGGACCCGAGTTGAGAAGGCTATGGGGGAGGGTTGGGGTTCCTCTCCAGGTGTTCTGACAAGAGGCAGAGGGAGACTGGGCAGATAGGAGAGGCCATGTGGTGGTGGAGGCAGAGACTGGAGTGACACAGCCATGGCCAGAGGTACCAGAGAAGGCTCTGCCTGAACCCTAACCCTCCACAGGAACAGAGCCCTGCAGACATCAGCCCAGTGGTGTCAACTTCAGATTTCCGCCCCCAGAACTGTAAAAACAGACTCGTGTGGCACCTCTACAATTTGGGCAATTGATCACAGTAGTAGCAGGACGCCGATACACCTCCCTCTACCCCAGCCTAATTTTTTAAAGGCACAACCACACAAACCACAAGTTGGGCAAACTTGGATGTCCAGATATGTGTTTAAAATGAAATGATACTGGAGAGTTACAGCTGAGTAAAACTTCCCACTTGCAAATATGCAGAGACTCATTCACACCCCACAGACTTCCCTCCCCTCCGCTTACAAGAGGAATGTTTGTTTAGCAGAAGAAACACAGAGTTTTATAGTGCTGCTAACTGCACAGCACTGGACAGAACTGCAACCCAGTTTCTGAGGGAAAACTCTAGCCATGGGGAACAGCTGGGCCAGGACCCTGCCCTAGCAACGAGCCTGAAGCTCTGGGTACACACAGGTTACTAGACAAGCATCTCCACCAAAGGAGCTCTCACACTAGTACAAAAAAGGCCAGTGAGCAGCTAGAGAGGCATAGACAGTGGAGGCACAACTGTAGCACAAGGGGAGGTGGCTGGGCAGCGACCGCGAGAGAGAACGTGGGTGTACCAGAGCAGAGTGGCTGGGGAGAGGACTTCGTGAGGGCAGCGAGCACTTGTCTAGGCGGAGGTAGGAAGCTGGGCACCCTGGCAGCAAGCACCCCTGTAGCCACACTCTGGGGCACTGGGGTAGCAGGAGGGCAGCACAAAGGCACAAGCTGCTCAGATGTGCGTGTCAAAGGATGCGTCTGGCTGACAATGGAGTCCATCGAGAGGGGAAAGAAGCCAAACAGAAGCCAGAAGTGGTTGAGTGGCTACAGACAGGCCAGCGATGCTGAGGCCGGGGAGAGCAGGAAGGGACAGTGAGGACAGACCTAATGGGCACTTGAGAGGTAGAGATAGGCCCAGTGACTGGAGGGTGGAAACTCAGAAATAACCAGGTTCCAACCAGGTGATAGGGCCAGCAGCAGCCCCTTTATGAAGGACGGGGAAATGAAATAACAGGTCTCAAGGTAGACAGACAGCGCTGAGCTGCCTGAATGCGTGGTTGTGGGTCATGCAGGTGGTGACACCCAGCATGGCGACTAAACAGTATGTTCTACGTTAAACACATATACAGAGACACGGTTAGAGAGCTTGCTTAGGATGCATCTGTGTCTGAGCATCAAGTGGCAGAATGTGGATGCTTCAGTGTCAGCCTGACACACCTGGGCTGAGGAGCCTCAATGGGTAATTGTCCCCATAGGATTGGCTTATGGCCATGTCTGTGGGGCATCTTCTTGATTGTTGAGTGACGTGGGAGGGCCCAGCCCACTGTGGGTGGTGCCACCCTGGGCAGGTGGGCCTGTGTTACATAAGAAAGCAGGCTGAGCAGGGGCCAGGGGAGCAACCAGTAAGCAGTGTTCCTCCATAACCTGAGCTCCAGCTCCTGCCTCCAAGTTCCCACCCCGGGCTTCCTCAGTGATGAACTGTGACCAGGAGATGTAAGCTGAATAAACCCTTTCCTCCCCAAGTTGGTATTCGTCAGTGTTTTCATCACAGCCAACCAGAACAGGGGGCATCTAACTCAGGCCAAGCATCATGCTGGGCATGCAGCAGGCAGAGGCGGGCATGAAGCCTACTGAGGCGTGAAAGGGCTCTGGAGGGCAAATGCAATGGAAACAGCCAAACCCTATACAAGGCACTAAGAGCACAGAGGTGGAGCACCACCTCCAAAAAGCTGAAAAGTAACAGCAGGGTGGGGAAGTGGCTGAATCCCAGGGAAGTTAGTCAGAAGACATAACAGGGTAGCTCTGGTGGAGGAGGCAACACAAGCCCAGAGGTGGGCTTGAAGGAGGCCAAGCAGGCTGGTTTGGAAAGGGTACGTGTGCACAGACGTGGGCCACACCATCAGGCTCCAGTAGATTGAGCTGAACTCCATCCTGAAAGCGATGGAGAGCCTAGTGTTAACACTCAAGCAAGGGCATCTTTAAAGAACTGCTCTGGCTGAAAAGTCAGTGTGCAGTAAGAGCTGGAGAACAGCGCGGAAATTGTGGGGGGACATGAAGTGGCTCAGTGTCACAGCTCCTGTCTCTGGGGTGGATGAGGGGCACAGGTGTGACAGGACGGTCAAGGTCACAGCCTTCAGAAACCCAAAGTGTGAGATGGGCAGGGGCAGAAGAGCCAACACAGGAGGCCAGGAAGGGGCAAGTCAGGGGTAGGAAATCCAGGGCAAGGAGCCTGAGCTGCTGTCATGGACTGTGAAGAAGGGATGGATATACTGTCACAAACCAGAGGTCGTCTGAAAGATCCACAGGCCTCTGCTGTGATTGGCAGTCAGGACAGTTTCCATGAACAGGCAGCCTGCTGCTAAGCATGGAGATGCCCCGTGTGCAGGCAGCAGACACTGGGCACGGGGCAGGGGAGCTGAAGCTAGCTAGGGAAACGGTAGCACTTAATGTGGTAAACTGAGAAGTGGAAAGCCTGGCGTCTGCTGGGCCTCAGGTTCTGTGACTCCACACTGCCTTCTGCCCCTAAGAGACAACAGTGCATGTTCATTCAGCCTCAGCATGGGGAACCCTAAACTCAGGGCCCTCTGAAAGACCTTTTTATTTCTTTAACAACATTACAGCCCAAAATATAGACATTAAAAAATAGTCGGAGGGGGTGCTGGAGCGATGGCTCAGCGGTTAAGAGCACTGGCTGCTCTTGCAGAAGACAAGGGTTCGAATCCCAGCACCCACATGGCAGCTAACAACTGTCTGTAACTCCAGTTCCAGAGGATCCGACAGCCTCTTCTGCCCTTGGGGGCACTGCACCACACGGGTGCACTTACCCACATGCAGGCAACACACACATACACATGAAATAAAAATAAAAATAAATAGTTGGAGGGGTTGCAGAGATGGCTCAGAGGTTTAGAGCACCGGCTGCTCTTGCAGAAGATCTGGGTTTGATTCCCAGCAGCCACATAGCCGCTAACAACTGTCTGTAACTCCAGTTGCAGGGGATCCAACACCCTTTTCTGACCTCCGTGGGCACTGCATGACACAGGTGCACTGACACATGCAGTCAATACACCCATACACATGAAATAAATATTAAAAACAAAAAAATAGTTGGAGTAAATTTTCAGTGTGCAATTCTTAAGGATAACAGTCCTCCTGAAATTAGAGACACTAAAACAATGATTAAGAGAGTTATTCACTTGGAGACTTTTTTCACTTTATCAACCTAATGCAAGCTTCTTTCTTCCAGGGACCTCTCCAACGCTCCATAAGCTATTTTACCTTGGTTCATATCGCTAAAACTGACCTTCAACAGTTAAATTTGAAAATCAACGTACTTGAAAAGTATGAATCCTAATTGAAGATCCCGACGTTTCTAAGGGTCTGTTCTAGAAACTCCACTTCAGAAATTGAGAAGTCTGCTCTAGCCCTCGGAGAACAGCCAGGCTGTTGCCCAGGCTTATCTACACACCCTTTCAGAGCTGAGTGTTTACAGTCCGGCATTACTGGGTCAGCTTAGCTGTCTGCTTTTGAGTACAGTCATCTAACAAACGGAACTGTACACTCATGCGACGAAGCTAAAGAGCTGCTGTGGCAGAAAACAAGTTGTTGACTCATTTAACTTGACCCCCACCCCCACTTTTGAGCCAGGGTCTCACTCTGTAGCAGGACTGGCTTGAAACTGAAAGCCATTCCCCAACCTCGGCCTCCCAAGTGCTGGGATTACAGGCAAGCACCACCTGCCCACCTTCAATTGCTTCTTTTAAAAAGCACTGGCTGCTGTTGCAAAGGACCCGGGTTCGATTCCCAGCACCCACATAGCGGCTAAGCATGGTCCCTAACCCCAGTTCCAGAGGATTCCAACGCCCTCTTCTGTCCTCCGTAGGCATTGCACGACACGGGTGCATTTACACACATGCAAAGGCACTACACTCATACATGTAAAATAAAAATAAGGAATTTTTTTAAAGGTGTTTTGTTTTGTCTGACAGGTGGACGGACAGACTAGATAGTGGCCAGGGTCCAAATCTGAAGGGCAGCGAAGCCAGGAGCCCAGCTGGTCCGCTGCAGTTGCACCCTCACGGTGCAGTTGCAGCCGCGCTGTGCAGAGCAGGGCTGGGCTCCGGGACGAGGAAAGCGCCATCAGCACTTTTCCGCCAGCTCCGCGACCAGGGGCTTCCCACGCCCACACGGCCCGGAGCTGGACAAGACGGCTCCGGGACTCTGGCCCTGGCCGCGCAACGCAGCGCAGGGGCTCCCACCACCCCAGGGCTCAGGGCCACGGGGCCCCACGTCGGGCGGAACTGCGGAGCCCGGACCGTGGCGCCCCCCGACCCCGCATGGACGCAACACCCGGTCCCACGCCGCACCCGGTTCCCCGCGCC
>NW_008332152.1:411893-436497 GCF_000622305.1 Nannospalax galili | reverse complement strand
CCCCCGCGCCGCGCAGCCCCCTCGCCCCGCCCCCCGGCGCCCGGCGCCCAATCCCCGCGCCACGCACGTGACGAGGGCTGCCTGCGATGACCTCATCCCTGGTGTGGGATGACGTCAAATTCAAGATGGATGGAATCACAGCGGCAGCGGCGGCTGTGGCGCGCGCGAGCCGAGTGTGAGCGGAAAGGGGCTCGGCGGCTGCCCCGGGGCTGAAGAGCGGTGAGTAACCGTCACGCCCCTCGGCCCCGGAGGACGTCGGGCCGCGGTGGGGGGCGACAGCGTTCCCGCAAAACGCGGCCTTTCCTGACGTAACTCTGAGGTGATTTCTCTCTTTTTCCTCCACCAGCGGGTTGCGGGCGCTCGGCGCTACTGCGCGTGCGCGGGGCCGCAGCGCTCACCGAGCATGCGCAGACTCCCACGTCGCCGCTTGTGCCTTCACACCGCACATGCTCGGTGCCCGCACTTGGCCTCGCCCGCGCTCCTGCGCATGCTCAGCCTTCGGGCCGGCTGCGCCGCGGTCCCTGGCGGGGTTGTCTGGAGAAGCGGCTGTGTCCGGCCGGGGCGCGCGCTCCGCGGAGCCGTTAAAACGCCGCTGCGGACCGGGGCGCGCGCTCCCGGCCTGGATTCAGGGGTGGGGGGTCTGGGCCGGGCGTGCGCGGCGGAGCTGGCGAGCGGCTGCGGGACCTCCGCACCTGCCGCGACCGGAGCTTGACAGCCTCTCCGCGGACGCCCGGACCTCGCGGCCGTGGCGGTCCGCCGACCCCATGCACGCCCTCTGCGGCCCCTCCTCGCCCCGGACGCAGCGCGGAAGACCCGTGTGCAGCCCGGGAGCTGGTCGGGGTCTCCCCACCCACCGGGCTGGGTTCGCCGGAGCATCCCCCGGTGCCGATCTGCAGGGACCGCGCCTTGTAGTCAAGGGGCCGCGCGGGGCTATGCCGCGGCCGTCTCCGGGGCCCAGGGTTCTGGAACCCGGCACATCGCAGCACCGATGCGGGGGACTGTAGACCCTGGGGCGGCGCGGGGGGACGCAGCAGCCCCGCACCAGGGCCCGCGAGTTCTGTGCATGAGCCGCAGCTGCCGTCATCTCTGCGTCCTCGGACATCTGTGTTACAGCATAGTCCGGTGATTGTTCATCAGCATGACCCTTAGTCATCAGTTCCCGGGTTTGTTTTATGTTCCTCCTGCCTGTTTAAGAGGACAAAAAGTAGGTTAATCCGCGGTAGAGTTCTCATTGGAAATTATTTCTTAAATGAGTAAATGCTCCTCCACTTCTGGTGATTAATAGTCTTTAAGTTTAACTTGACCCCCTACATAGCGATGTTAAAGGAGAAATTCGGCTTACTTGAAAGGAACTCGCCCTATGTATTTAAGAGCATAGTATTTTTATTTAGTGTACTTAATGTAGAATTACTGAAAACACAGGGAGCTTCATCGTGAGAAAAATAAAAGCCCTTTCTAGAGGAATTTAGAGTATTACGTAGTGGGGAATATTAGGCGTGTGCACGGATAAGGGGAAGCGAAAAGTTAGAAAGAGGGGTTAGGTTATCAGCCAAGTCTCCAGACGAGGAGGTAAATGGAGAAGCCGGTTTTAAGATGCCCCTGTACTGGAGCCGGTTGTGGGCTGGGTTTACAGGTAGCAAAGACTTGGCAAAGGGCAAAGGAAAGGAGTTTTCTGCTGAGGAGACCTGGCTGGCAACACAGCGATCTAAGTAGGCATGTGTGAAGACATGTGAGGGAGTGTGGTGGGGGTCTCGAGTGTCCGAGGAACGAGTGGGATTTGCTGGGCTGGATCTGTTCAGAGGCACCTCAGGGCTGGAGTCTCGGGAAGTCTGAGCAGAGGTACAAATGGAGTCCCCTTGTTACAGCCACCAGGGATCAGGAGAGAGAGAAAATGCCCGGAGCTAGGCTCTGCAGGTGCTGGAGACCGGTCGGTGAGCAGCTCCAGCCTGAGTTCTGTCTCACATTGGACAGCTACCAGGCCTTGTGCTGGGTGGGGGTTAGGAACTCACGGGTGAAAACGTGCTTTTCCATTCTGTGTGTCTGGGAGGTCTTCCCGAGGGAGCCACATACAGGCACTTGGAGTCATCCTGAGGTTGCTGGAGCATGAAGGCCTGCTAGCTGTATGTAGCACAAGCTTTAGGAGGTGGAGCTGCAGCTCCATCTTCCTATACAAAGTAGTCAAGTAGAAGAGAAGAGATACTTATGTAGGAGGCAGAAGAAGCTGGATGTACAGCTTGTAAATTAGCTGAGGAGTGCTAACCGGTACAGAGGTGAACGGAGACCAGTGAGGAGTCGTGCATGCTAGTCTGTAGTTTGGGATCTTCCTCAGAAGTAATGAAAGCGTCCTAATGCAGGGAGTGCTGGTGGGGCCTGCTTCACTTTGAGGAAGCCATGCAAAAGCCTAATTTCCACTCCTGCATTTCATTAGAGAGTAGAGAGAAAAACATTTATTGTGCAAGATACCAAGTTGGGCATTGTGAGGTGTGCCAAACAATTGTAATGTGTTGGCCCTTAAGGAGCTTGTAGTCCTGGGGAGACGACAGGCTAGCGCATGGTACTGAGCAAACACTATAGGTGGTGCCTGTCCTGCATGGCAGAGGGCCTGGCAGGAGGTGCTTGCTTCCTTTTTTGTTTTTTGGGGACCAGGTGTGTGTGTGTGTGTGTGTATCCATCCCAGATTGGCCTTGAACTTGCGATCCTCCTGCCTCAACCTTCCAAGTGCTGGCATTGCAGAGTGTACCACAGACCCTGTTGTGTTTACTCATCCTAAGCCTAAGTAAGCTAAGGAGTAGTCATTTGTTTGGGCTGCAGTAATCAAACAGACCCAGCAACCTTAACCTGGAAATTTTATTTTCTCAGTTACAGAGGCTGGAAGTGAGTGGCAAAGGTGTGGCTGGCTGGCCTTGTCCCCTGGGCTCATGATGGCTTGCCGGCACGTCTCCCTGTGTCCCCAGGCTCTTCCCACCTCTGTTTCTGTGTTCTTTCTTTAAAGATGCCCCTTTCATTAAATTAACACACATTTTAACTGTGAAGACTTCATCTCCAAACATGATTGACTTTTGAGGAAGGGTTGGAACTTGAGCTGGAAAGGGGCTAGTTGGGGTCCAGACACTCCAGGTTGGGTGGTGGCAGAGGTCAGATGGGCAGGTTGTATCTCAGGAACAGAAACAGGAAAAGTCCACAGTAGATAACTAAGGGGAAGAATTTTAAAAGTAGTGTGAAAGCAGATGGTTTTTTTTGTTTGTTTGGTTTTTTTTAAGTCTTTTTGAAACAGGGTCTCTCTGTCGCCCCCGCTGTCCTAGAACTCACTATGTAGACCAGGCTGGCCTTGAACTCACAGAGATCCGCCTGCCTCTGCAATGCTGGGATTAAAGGCGTGTGCCACCACGCCCAGCCCCGAAAGCAGATGTTTATAGAGGCTTAGGAGTCTGCATGTTTTTAAGGTTTTGCGTTTTATACTATTTTAACTAGGACGGAGGATGGCTATAACATTCAGTCTTTCAACTGAAACATTACTTGGCACCTGACCACCCTCTACAACCCTAGGGCTCGTACTGGCCATCACACCCAGGATGCTTACATATATTTTGTTCCCTTGTCTCTGGAAGTCGGAAGCTTTGCCTGTCTGAGCACCCTTGTATTTACATTTTGACTGTGCCTTGCTCATGGAGAGGGTTGGTGAGTAAACTGGATTAATGACACATACTTAAAGTGTGTTGGGGGCTGTTGAAGGCCTCTCTTCCTAATCTGGCTTGTGAAGGATGCATATGAAAGGCAGGACAGGAAATGAGGAGCTCGTGGAAACACCCTCCTTAGGCTTCTTTCATAACCAGAACAGAAGCTGCCTGGCTGACACTTGAATAGGGAACTTACTATAAAAATACATAGTGGCACTTGGGGTTTGAGGAAAAGTTAAAACCTCTGGACCAGGAAAGACAAAGGCAGCCAGTTCCAGGACTGTCGGTGTACTAGTGGACTGTGTTTTCAGGCCACAGCCGAGATCAGTCAGCTCCATTCAGTCGCTGCTTTTGTTCTTGTGGAGAACCGTATTCCAAGGAGAAAATTTCTAGTCATCCTGGCATCAGGTGTGTAGGTACGTGCCTGCAGCCATCAGCCTGTGCTCAGTGCACAAACTATTCTTCCAAAGCAGCACTGAGAGGCTCTGTAGGAGGTGCAATGGCTGCTGGGTAGCCAGAACAGACCAGCAGAGGCTGTGAGAGGCTGCACATCTGTGGTAGAGTCGAGTCTGAACTGTGCTACACTGGAGTCCTCCTGCTGGCTAAGGCAGGGAATCTGCCCTTGAACCAAATTCACACTGGAGGGAGAGACTGAGATCTGATGAGGGGTCCAGAGTGGTGACTTGACTCCATGAGGGATTCCCTAAGCCAGTCTGGCTTTGGAACCGGAGGCCTTAGACGGTTCCTGGGTGTCTGTTTTCACCCCTGAGTGATGGGAAGTAACACTGAGCTCAGACCAACTTGCTGCCATCAAGTAGGAAAACCGTGGGGAGAGCGAGGACCAGGTCCAATGCTGGGGTGTGGGGGTGTGTAGTCCAGAGCCAAACGTTGGGCACTCAGCTGACTGCTCACATTGTGTGCCTCTGCCTCACTTTCCAGGATCCTGGGTAGGTCATGTGAGCAGTCTTCAACATCCCAAAGTGTCAGTGTCCCAGAGCTTAGTTTTAGTTTAGACCCTAAAGAAACATGTCCTGCAGAACTATTCTGAGTTTTGGGGCCAGTCCTAGAGTTTAGCTCACGACCTCCTTAGCTGTGACACCGGAGACTATTTTGGTCCCTTTCTCTGTCCCTCTCTGTCCCTTCACTCCTGGTGTCCTTGTCTTGGTGCCTCTAACTGTGTGCTTCACTTTCTTACGCTCCTGCCCAGAGTGCTCTGTGTTCCAGAACTGCCTGCTTGCCGCACACTGAAGTCCTCATTCCCTGCAATATAAGGATGAAGATGCTTGGGTTGATCTGGGTTACGATTTGGGTGTCTTGTCCTTGCCATGTTGACATCTCTATGATTAGTAGCGTGCTGGCACATTCTGAGTGGCTGCTAGCTTGCACCTGTGGTTTCAGGTGGTCTCAGTATCTTGGTTTAGATTCTCCCTGAAGCAGAGCCTGATAGACAGGTATAGATGTGGCTGTTTGGGCAGTGATTCCGGAAAGCACAGAGAGGAACTGAAAAGATGCTCATAAAGGGTGTATTAAAAGGTTGTCACTTCCTGTGGGTGTCAGAACAGAGTCCCACATAAAAAGGAGAGAGGGCAGAGGCAGGCGGATCTCAGTGAATTCAAGGCCAGCCTGGTCCACATAGTTCCAGGACAGCTGGGGCTACAGGGAGACCCTGTCTCAAAAAGACCAAAAAAAAGCAGGGGGGTGGGGGGGAAGCTGGCCTGATTTCTCTGCCAAACCCATCTTCCACCTGTCCTGGCAGGGCCTTGGAGATATCTGCAACATCTCTTGTGGTCCCAGTCACTTCACCAGAGAACCTGATGGCTCTGCCTTTGCATCCACTGCTAACCACCTGGCCCAGGCCATGATGGCAGTAGACACCTGTGTCCTGTGCTTTGTGGCCTTGTTACCCACAGCATAGCCAGAGCTGCTATAATTAAGACATAACTCAGATTTCTTCATAGTCTCCCAATGACTGCCCATTTCCTACATAGTAAAAAATTCCCCTCATGGCCCAGCCAGCCTGACAGACTATCTCCTGATGTGATCCTGTCATGGCTCCAGCTCTACTCACCTTGGTTCTTCCCTCTCTGTGCTGTCTTCCTTCATAATCGCCAGGCTCCTGTCCTGCTCCTTTGAGTCTTCTCAGATACAATCTGAGTATGGGCTGGGTGGGTGGTGGGTGGGTGGCTCAGAGTGACAGAGTGACTGACTAGCCTAGAACTCTCTTCACTCTGACCCCCCAGGAAGAATGCTTTTTCAGCTCAACCACACACATGCTTGGAGGCACCACGTGTCTTACTGGGCTCGGCCTCCCGAGTCCTGTCTGGCTCCTGACGCTCCTGACGCTCCGCTCAATCTTGGCTCCTTAATTGCTGGTTTCAAAACCGCTGAATTTGGTTTAAAAACCCACTTGATTTTTTTTTTTTAATTTATTTTTACGTGTATGAGTGTTCTGCCTGAATGTATTTAAGTGCACCTATGTTGTATAGTGCCCACACAGGCCAGAACAGGGTGTCAGAGCCCCTGGAACTGGAGTTACAGGTGGTTGTTAGACACCATGTGGGTGCTGGGAACTGAACCCAGGTCCTCTGCAAGAGCAGCCAGTGCTCTTCACTGCTGGGCCATCTCTCCAGTCCCTCCAAAACCCATTTGACAAACACACATCAGCCTTTGCTTCTGCCCTGCTGTTTCTCCGCGTCAGCGTCTTCCCAAGCTCTCAGAGCTGCAGACTCAGGACACGATGAGTCCGTGCCTACAGCACCTCTGGTTCATTTCTTCTGTTGCTGACCTATTAAAGTGTTTCTGTACACAGATTTGTGCTCTTAAAGTATACTGTGAGTTAGGGCGACATCTGATTGGCTAACAGAAGGAAAGCTATCTCAGCCAAATGGCCCTTACAAATTAAAATAGTTACATTATCCCCTGTGTGAAAGACAGGCAGAAGTAGAAGGAAACCTGGTGAGCACTGGCTTGTGGCCCAGCTGAAGGCATCATCTAGCAACAGAGCCATGCCCCCAGTCTCTGCTTCAAACACTCTTCTCTCTGAGCCTGGTCCTCCAGTAACCACCAAAGGTTGACCCCGGCTGGGGAGGTGGGAGCTTTAGACCTGCTGCTGGAGCTGGCTGTGGTTCTCTACAGCATCCCCTCTCCAGGGTGGTAAGACTGTCACATATGTTCCTAGTTACTGTGTATCCCTTCTGATAGGAAGAATGTCACACACACCCCCCTACTGTGGTGATGGTGATAGAATCTAGGGCCTTATACATGCTAGGCAAGTGCTTCACCACTAAGCTACATCCCAGTTCCATAGTAGTATTTTTAATAGAAGACAGCATTATAAAACCAAACCAGGGCTGGGAGGGATGGCTCAGCAGTTAAGAGCATTGCATTGCAGAATTCAGTTCCCAGCACCCACATGGCTGCTAACAGCTATCTGCAACTCCAGTTCCAGGGGAATCTGATGCCCTCTTCTGACCTCCTTAGGCACTGCATGACACAGGTGCAGTTACTTAAATGCAGACAGTACACTCATACACAGAAAAAAGACAAAAAAAATTAATTTTATTTAAAATCTTTTAAAAATAAAATTTAAACTCTTAAAAATTAGATTGGAGTGGAGGTGCTGGAGAAGATGACTCAGGGGTTAAGGGCTGCTCTGGCAGAGGACCCAGGTTCAGTTCTCAGCACCCACACGACAACTCAAAACCATCTGTAACTCCAGTTCCAGGGGATCTGGACCCTTCTTCTGGCTTCTGTGGGCATTGCATGCACACGGTACACATAATAACGTACAGGCAAACACTCATATATGTAAAATCTTTAAAAATTAGATTGGGCCAGGCATGGTGGTGCACACCTTTAATCCCAGCACATGGGAGGCAGAGGCAGGTGGATCTCAGTGAATTTGAAGCCAGCCTCGTCGCCATGGCAAGTTCCAGGTCGGCTGGGGCTACAGGGAGACCCTGTCTCCAAAAGACAAAAAAGATCGGCCCAGCAATATTTTCTTATTTTTAAGCAATAAAATCAAAAAGAGGAGGTGCCGGTCCAGAGGGCAGCACAGAGGGCCAAGATATCAGCTTTGCCTTTACTAACGGCATAGGAAGGAGGTGCGGTGGAACAGAGCCTACCCAGAGGGCAGAGCAGAGGGCCAGGCATCAGCTCTGCCTTCACTAATAGGGTGTGAAGGGGGTTAACCAGGGTCTTTTCCTTTTAAATACTGTTCATCCTGCAATCCTGAGAGTTACCTGCACATTTGCTGAGTGCTTGCTATGTTTTAGATGCTAGCTCTTCTAATCTTTGCCACACCTCTGCAAGAGGGCTAAATTGTTACCCCACATCACAGACAGACCCGTACACAGAGGCCTGCAGGCCTGCCAGGGTCATCAGCTCACGGGGAGGAGCTGGCACTTCAGCCAAGCATCTGGCTGCAGAGCTCACACTTGCCCACTGCAGAGTAAACCCGTAACTACACTTTACAGCCAGGCTAAAGCTCTGCTCCTGTTGGAAATGGTATTTCATAAGGAAATCCTGTTAAATCTCAGTCGGCACAAGAAAGAAAGCCTTTTTACACTCTAATCCTTTTTATTGACCACTTTGGCATAGTAATTAGCTAGTAAGTATTCTCTTTCCCAAAGTCTGCAACCCATTGTGAGTGTTCATATTGCATTTAAGTATATATCCAATAAAACCTAAGGATATATAGATGTAGAATTGCAGACGATTCATACTCTGGTAATGGAGAAATATAACCAAACATCAAATGGGTAAGGATCCTAGATAATCCATCTTCAAGTACCTGCCAAGCTCCAACAGCCCCTCAATGGAATACAATTTTCATAGCCACAAGACATCTTTTGTATCTTCCATGTTGTTTAGGGAGCCCCCAAGGTCATCTGCTGGCTGCCACCGTGAGCTTTCTGCCCTTGGTGGTGGGCCTCTCCCACTGGAGGGCAGTTGGTAGTGGTGTACATGTTGGGGATGTGCATATCCACCGTGGTGTGTGACCGTCTCACCTCTCTTCCAGATGAGTGCCACGATGGAGAGCCTGCTGCACTACATCAACCCAGCGCATGCCATCTCTCTGCTCAGTGCCCTCAACGAGGAGCGCCTCAAGGGACAGCTGTGTGATGTGCTCCTGATTGTGGGGGACCAGAAGTTCCGAGCCCATAAGAACGTCTTGGCTGCCAGCAGCGAGTACTTCCAGAGTTTGTTCACGAATAAGGAAAACGAATCGCAGACTGTCTTTCAGCTGGACTTCTGTGAGCCAGATGCTTTCGATAATGTGCTGAACTACATCTATTCCTCCTCCCTGTTTGTGGAGAAGGGCAGCCTTGCTGCTGTGCAGGAGCTGGGCTATAGCCTCGGCATCTCCTTCTTGACCAACATTGTTGCCAAAGCCCCACAGGCCCCCTTTCCGGCATGTCCCAGCAGGAAGAGAGTGCCAGTGGAGGATGATGAGACCAGCTCTCAGAAGCGAAGCGTCATCGTGTGTCAGAGCAGAAGCGAAGGGCAGGGGAAGGCCAGCGGGCCTGCTGCACCTGACCTCAGCCATGCTGTCCGGCCCTCACAGAGCATCACAGTCAAGACCAGCTCCAGCAAGCCACAGGTGGCCAAGCCAGCAGAGCTGCACCACAGCCTGTCCTTGCCTGAAAAGAGCTGGCCAAAAGACAGTGCTGCAGTGTATGCAAAGGCCCTGGAGCATCCTGTGGCTTTGGATGATCCTAGCAGGAGCAGTTTGGTAAAGAGAAATGCAGCCCTGCCCTCAAAGCCTCCACAGGACAGAGAGGCCACAGATGATAAGCCAGGGCTGAGCAGCCAGCTTCCAAAGGGGAGAGCGATAGAGCTCGCTCTCAAGAGACCACGGCCACCTGTTCTGTCCCTTCGTAGCTCGTCAGAGACTCCTTATCTCTTAAAGGAAACTAGCAAAGGAAGTGGTCAAGGGGAGGACAGGAACTTGTTGTACTATTCCAAGCTGGGCTTAGTGGTCCCGTCCAGTGGACCTGCTTCTGCAAATCAGAGCATTGACAGAAGTGGCCCGCTAGTGAAGAGTCTCCTCAGGCGGTCGCTGTCTGTGGACAGCCAGGTTCCTGTGTACTCCTCCTCCGTAGATCTGAAGCCCTCCCAGGGATCATCCCCTGTGGCTAACGATGCACCAGGAACTGTGTTCTGTGCAGTGTCTCAGAAGTCAGCCTTGAAAGATGCTAGTGAGAAACCAGCCCTCGATGACAGGGTTCCAGTGCTACAGCCACATCGCCTCAGGTCCTTCAGCGCTTCTCAGTCCACAGACAGGGAGGAGCCCTCCCCTGTGACTGAGGTGTGCATTAAGACAGAGCCCAGCAGCCCACTGTCAGACCCCTCTGACATCATTCGGGTCACCGTGGGAGATGCAGCAGCGGCTACAAGAGACCTGCCTCTGAAGACGGAGGAGGACCAGAAGGACATGAGCAGACTCCCCGCCAAGAGGAGGTTCCAGGCAGACAGAAGGTCACCCTTTAAGAAGGCAAGGGCGGATGAGCACGGGCCTCCTGCCTCGGAGAACTGTGAGGTCACGAGTCCTCCCCCTGACAGCAACTTCCCAGATTCTGACTTAAACAAAGAGGAATTTGGTGAGTTGGAGGGGCCGAGACCAAACAAAAAATTTAAATGCAAACATTGCCTTAAGATCTTTAGATCAACCGCGGGTCTTCACCGCCATGTTAACATGTACCATAACCCAGAGAAGCCCTACGCTTGTGACATCTGTCACAAGAGGTTCCATACCAACTTCAAAGTGTGGACACATTGTCAGACCCAACACGGCATAGTGAAGAACCCATCGCCAGCCTCTAGTTCCCATGCAGTTTTGGATGAGAAATTCCAGAGAAAGCTGATTGACATAGTGAGAGAGAGGGAGATTAAGAAGGCCCTGATGATTAAGCTGAGGCGCAGCAAGCCTGGCTTCCAGGGCCAGAGTAGCTCCCCAGCACAGCAAGTCATCAAGAGGAACTTGCGCTCCCGAGCCAAAGGGGCCTACATTTGTGCTTATTGTGGAAAGGCGTACCGCTTTCTCTCTCAGTTTAAGCAGCACATAAAAATGCACCCAGGAGAGAGACCCCTCGGAGTAAATAAAGTCGCTAAGCCAAAAGAGCGGGCTCCTCTGGCCAGCGCGGTAGAAAGCAAGGCGCTGTACCCGTGCCGCCTCTGTAATGCTAAGCTCTCTTCTCTTCTAGAGCAAGGCAGCCACGAGCGCCTGTGCCGGAACGCCACCGTTTGCCCTTACTGCAGCCTCAGGTTCTTCTCCCCGGCGCTGAAGCGGGAGCACGAGGACAGCTGTGAGTACCGGAAGCTGACCTGCCTGGAGTGCATGCGCACCTTCAAGTCCTCCTTCAGCATCTGGCGGCACCAGGTCGAAGTGCACAACCAGAACAACATGGCCCCGGCCGAGAACGTCTCCCTGCCCACCCTGGACCACAACGGCGAGGCTGCAGCCACGTCCAGGCCCCAGGCCCAGGTGGAGCCCAGTAAGATCAACCACGTGGCCACGCCAAAGGAGGACACCGTGTGCAGCGACTCTTCGGAGCAAGTGAACTTCGATTCTGAGGACTCCTGCCTGCCGGAAGACCTGAGCCTTTCAAAGCAGCTCAGGATCCATGTCAAAGAGGAGCCCGCGGAGGAGGCTGAGGAGGAGGCGCCCGAGGCCAGTGTGGCTTCCAAGGAGGCCGCCCCCAGCAAGGAGGCCGGCCTGTGGCCCTGCGAGAAATGCGGGAAGATGTTCACGGCGCACAAGCAGCTGGAGCGGCACCAGGAGCTGCTGTGCTCCGTGAAGCCCTTCATCTGCCACGTGTGCCACAAAGCCTTCCGCACCAACTTCCGGCTCTGGAGTCACTTCCAGTCCCACATGTCTCAGGCCACAGAGGAGCCTGCTCAGAAAGAGGCGGAGGCGGGTCCTGTGCCCACAAACTCCCCCTCCCCCCCTCCCCTGCCTCCACCACCACCCTTGCCCAAGATCCAGCCCCTGGAGCCCGACAGCCCCACAGGCCTGCCTGAGAATCCCACCCCGGCTCCAGACAAACTGTTCGCACCCCAGGAGTCAGACACCCTCTTCTACCATGCCCCTCCCCTTTCTGCGATCACATTTAAAAGACAGTTTATGTGCAAACTCTGCCATAGGACATTCAAGACCGCCTTCAGTCTCTGGAGTCACGAACAGACACACAATTAAAGGACCCACTCTTCTAACGTTTCAAGAAACAGCAGGCCCACAGCCTGTGAACTGTGTCCTAAGACAGAATATTTTTTAAAAAAGAATAATAAAGGTTGGAAATTTATGCTTGAATTTCAGTTTGAGTGAACCAGTACTGGCTAGGAGTGTCTCAGCTTCAGAAGCAGACTTTGAAGTGGTGCGGTTCAGCAGCTCAGCAGGGTGGGGTCTGGTTACCACTGAAACCGGATTCATGTTGACCATTACATGGTCCCAAGGTGTCAGTGTAATCATTTAGTCAAGGTTTTGTTTGTTTCTCCTGAGTTCTGTTAGTGGACTCTGTGGTCGAGTTCCTTTCTTCGATTTTTTCACACACCTAAGTCCCAGCCATGTTCTTAAGGCCAAAAAGGTAGGTGGAAGTGGGCAGCTTTCAGTGTTGTGCTAGATCTTAGGGTACCTTAGCAATAAGAAGAGAAACCTCAGCTTCAATAAGTTATCCTGACACTTGATAAAGACAAATATTTGGTGTTTTGTGGTCATATAAATCTTTTTTTATGAAAATTGTGAGAATTTAAATCAGCAATAGCCACACGTAGATTTTTCTAACAAGTTCTGGGTCACTTTGTGTTATCAGTGATGGCCACTGCTAAGGAATGTGGAGGAGACATGAGCGTGTGGTTTGGGGGAGAGCTCTCAGTAGCCAGGAGCTCTGTCCTAATAGCCTCTGTGCTGCAGCGTGGTGTGTGGGCTGCACCACAGCATGGCCTCCGACTGGCATTTGAGAACTGTCAGTACTCAGTCTCCTCTGATTTGGGTGTCCCGGCTCGAACAGCATAGTGTGGTTGGGACAGACAGGGCTAAGTGCAGCAGCAGGGGTGGGAAGGCAGTGAGCTAGACCCCCTGCTGAAGGCCTCAGAGCTGCACCACAGCCTAGACCACCATTCCTCCAGGGACTTGAGAACAGGGAGGAAGTGCCACCTGCAGCTTCCACGTGCCTCCCAGCAGCCGGACACCACAGTCTCTGCTTGTCTCTGAAGACATCCCTGGGTGTGTTGGGATTCGAGGTGGAGAGACTGGTGTGAGTAGAGTCACTGCCTGATACTCAGATGTGTGTTCAAGAGCAAGGAAGGGTCCAGACTTAAGTTTTGCTACTTATTTTGGTGCATAGGGTTTGGGCTCCTTTTCTCCCGTTTCTTGTAAATTGTAATTAAAGCCTTTCAGTAAGTGTGATCCAAAGTTCAGTGGCATATATTTCAAAAACTGATTTCACTTGTGAGGGAAAGGGTTATAGAGATATAAGGAAAATGTTTCGGAACTCCAAATTCCTCTTAAGCTGGCCATGACATGATGATTGAGTTTCCAGGTATGCTAAAATGTGGTATTCCACGTTTCAAAATCAGAACTGATTGAGAATCATTTAAATGAATGCTCCAGCAGAAATGCCTTCCTACCACTCTGATGACCAACATTCCACACCCACAGTAACAAAGGCATTCTCTATTGAAACAGCATTTTTATAAAATACTAATTGACTTTGTATCTTACAGAAACTCTGAAATTTAGCCTTTTATCCTTTCACTTGAAAAAAAGTTGTCAAAAAAATCCCTCATTATTTTAGCATTTCCTATTGTGTTTCTTCCATTTGGCGGAGAAGGGAATAAAGTTAGGTTGCAGTTCTTGGTGCTTGCCGTGCTGTTTTCTTGAACTATGCATTTAGAGATGAACTGACAGCAGACACCCTCTAGAGTGAGGGACATCAGGTTTGGTCTTGCTTATGGAATTCATGCCGTGTGCAGGGTCGTGAGTGAGGTGTTCTTCCGCTGAACGCCTCGGAGCTTTAAGACAGTGTCCCTGAGTGCTCCCCTCCCTGGTGACTGGAGTAACAGGTAATCCCAGAAGCCTGGCCTTGCACGTTAAGTGTCCCAGGACTTGAACCTTTATGATACATTTTTGAAGATTTATAAAATAACGTTGTTAATCAGAAAAGATATTTTTGATCTAAATATAGGCTCTGCATATCTGTTAGGTTTTAAGAATTACCAGTGTTTTGTCTTGTTCACCTTTTTTGTCTAGGCAAGAAACATAAGATTTCAAATAAAATTTTGAACCAAAAACATTTATAATGCAGCTCTGGCTTTTCTATTGCGTTTTATACTGTATCTTAAAGGCGTCAGGCTGAAAGAGTTTATTTTGGTGTCAAAAACTAAATATGCTTCCACTTACATAACTATTTTAAATGTTAAATAATGAGAGACGTTACTCACTTTATTCAGTAAACAGCTTTTAAAGAATGTTTATCTCAGCCAGCAGGCAAATATTTGGTGTTAAATAAATTGATCTTTCACTGTTGCAAATCTTTAGATAGTAAAAATATTCTTGTAAATGTTTTTCTGATTGTAATTAAGTTTTGCAAGTGTAGAAAGCTCATTATTTCTTGTAAGTATTTAAGATGCCTGCTTTTTTATGGAGTTGTGGAAAGAATGTAAAATGTTTTAATATATTCTTTGTTAATCTGAGAGCTTGTTATTGGCGTGTTTTCTTCATGTGGGGAAGGGGTGGAGGGGGTAACCTAAAACGTGTTCTTACCACTCAGTGTAAGCAATGGAGGTAACAAATGTGCATTTAGTATTAACATCTCCAAATTAATAGCATTCCCCTTGAAAACTGGCTAGCATGCGTTTACAGTTTTGCCAGGCATACAGCTGACCTGTTGCTTGCGTCTGTGTGGGTGTGTAATCTGATTCAGAATGTGTCCTTCCTAGGGAAAGATCTGCCCAGCAGTCAGTTACTCATCACCTAATCTACATTGTAGCCTCCTTTGTTGCTGATGAGACTGATGACTGGAGAGTGAGATGGCCTCTCCCAGGTGGGGTGTGCTACTGAAGCTGACCTGGGTTCCCTGCAGCTGGTTTCCTGTGTGCATACACAGTCATAATCAGGAACTTGAAGTGTTTGTACCTCCTTAGTACAAAAACAAGTAGGTATCATTGCTAACAGGCTTCTTTATAAATTTCATCTAATGAACCATCACTGGGACATTCCAAGTCAGTTTGTTAATTTCTCATGTCTTGATGTTTTTTTGCAATATATGTGAAATGCATTATTGACATAAGTAATACTAATGTATATCCTTTACTAAGTGTTCTTTAACACTAAGAAGCTTTTTTAAATTTTAAAAATGGGCTTTCAGCCAGGTGTGGTAGCACAGAGCTGTTTGCTATATGAGAGGGGTCACCTGAGCCCAGGGCTTTCAGTCCAGCCTATGCCACATAGTGAGACATCAGTAGTCCAGCCTATGCCACATAGTCAGACCTCAGTCCAGCCTAGGCCACATAGTCAAACCTCAGTTGAGCCTAGACCATATAGTCAGAACTTGTCTCAAAAACGAAAGTGTTTAAATGGTTTTCCTTATTTGTGACGTTAGCACTTTAAATCATTTGGTATTTGCAGAAGTTTTAACGCCTCTTCTGTGCTCCTCCGTGAGGGCTCCAGCTGGGAAAGACCTGGGTTTGCTTTTGGTTTTCTTTTTTTCTGGGGTGGAAACTAAATCAGGGCTAAGTTTCCAGAGGAAAGAGGGAAGCGAGTGTCTGATATTTAAAGACTCCTCTCAGAGACAGGCTTTGGGAACCAAAGTGTTTTGCTGTAAATCCTTAAACTAATTGAGGCCCACTCAAGTCCTCACGCTGTCCAGTCTTTACAGTCACTCTTCTTTAATGCTGCTCGTTCTCCAAAAGTGAGCATTGGTAACTGGATTTAATCCAAAACGCTCAAGATTTTCACTGAACTTGTTTAACAGAAAACAAACGAGTGATTTTATAATTATGTGCAAGTTTTGTCGTCATATGCCTTTGCAGAATAAATTGTTCAACTCTTTCATTTTTTTAGAAATGACCTTTTCTGGACTGAAAATTCATAGTAAACTAGGATATCTCATGTTAATCCATTGCTTACTGTTTCCACTTCTGTTGTTTACTTTGCTTAAATCGTGACCAACAATGATGGGGGTCAATAAATTGCACTGTATTTTGCTCTGAGTCCTGGCAGCGTTGGTGTCCTGCACTTTGGTGATCAGCAGCACTGGACTGGCAGGGTGGTGGCAGTGAGCACTGAGGAGCTTGGGAAATGCTGATTTCCTCCAGTTCTCAGTTGCTTGTGAAATTAAGTTGTGTACACCTGCAGTCACTTGGACACCACAAGTATCTGAAAATTAAGACTAGACAATCAGTCTTCTGCGCTTGCTGCTTTGGTAATTCCTGTTCAAGTGGACACTTTGAAACCACCTTCCTTAAAGGTGATTGTGAGCTGGGGAGGAGGGCATAAATACGGCGTCCCAGCACCCCACCTTCAGGTTTCAGTAGCCCTTGATAGTCTCGTTCCCTAAATGCGGTTTCCATTTTGATGAGACTCCATAATGCCAGGGTAGAATTCCTTGTTTTCCCATAATACCTGGCTGCGGTATCTCACCAGGACGACAGAAAGGGCATTGGAGGGAGGGAGCGACCTCCACCATTGGGTCAGTAGCCAGTGCCTCTCGCTCTCCTTCCTTAGCTTCATAGTACCCTGGACACATCTCTTTTGGGGACATGTACCCCAAAGTTTGTTGGGTACGCTGCTCCAGAGACCAAGGACGTCATTTTTCATACCACACCCTAGTCTACGCTGAGCAGTGTTAGCGCTCAGTTAGAGAATGTTTCCTCTCTCAAGAGTAACTGGCTCTCTGGGGTTTAGATTTGTTGCTGCCCTGCCTCATCCTCAGTCTTCACCACATACTGAGGCTGTAAGTGCCGTGTGGGCAAAACCATGCCCTAGTGTCTAAAGCTTCTTCCAGCCAGAGGCCAAGTTGTGCCTCCCTTTTGTGATCATGGCTCTAGGGCATAGGAAGGACCTGGGGGGAGGGGAAGGTACTGCTCTTGCAGGGCATTCAGAAAAGACATCCCTGGGTTACACAGTGCTCTGAAGGAAAGCCTCCCAGGTCCCTGCCACTGCATTGATTTGGGGATCATGTGACTAGCCATCTACCCCCATCCCCTGTGAGGCCCTGTCTTAGCTTTGTGTCACTGACAAACCCCGAGCTAACTTAAAGGAGGAAAGGTTTACTTTATCAGTCAGTGGTCATCTGGCTCCACTGCTGTGGGCCTGTGGCCAGGCAGAGCATCATGGCAGGAGCATGTAGCCAGCAAAGATGCTCTCCTCATGACCAAGTGGAAGGGGATGCTGCAGTCCCCTTCTGGGGTGCAACTGCTCTGACCCCACTTCAACCCCAAGGCTGCATTAAGTTACCTCCCAATGGCCTTTGCAGGATGTTTCAGATCCAAACCATGGGGCCCTAGGGTGCGGCTGCCCTGTTACTGCTGTGTCTGTGTTAATCTTTGAGGCAGCAGCTGCCAGCTTCTCTGCTGTCCCCCTTGGCAGTCAGGACATATTTTATGGGAGGTATTTTGAAACTAAAATCCCATCCCTTGTCCTGTGGTTTTTGGCTAACACCTATTGCCTAGTGTTCTAGTTTGCTTTCAATTGCTGTGACAAAACACTCTGACCAGTGCCAACTTGAGGAAAGCATTTGTTTAGCTTACATCTCCTGGGTCACAGTTCATCACCGAGGAAGCCCAAGGTAGGAACTCAGGGCGGGAACCTGGAGGCAGGAGCTGGAGCACAGGCCATTGAGGAACGCTGCTTACTGGCTTGCTCCCCTGGCCCCTGCTCAGCCTGCTTTCTTATACAACACAGGCTCACCTGCCCAGGGGTGGCACCACCCACAGTGGGCTGGGCCCTCCCACATCACTCATCAATCAAGAAAACATCCCCACAGACATGGCCACCGCGGTGTCAAGTTGACGACTAAAGCTCTCTAGCACCTCTAGGCTATTTTATTCTGTAGGTACTGCCAAACGGGGGTTGCCACATCCTATCTTGCTTCATTTATTTGTGGACTATTTACAGAAGAAAATAAATAAAGCATCTCTGCCCTGTTCTTCCCTTTATTCTTTGGGTATTTTTCTTTGGGGTATAAGGTGTTAAACTCGTCCCCTCTTCCCTTGCCAGCTGCTGAAACCAGCCATTTCTTGAAGGAATCTAGTTATTTGGGGGGGGGGGGGCATGGCCTGGCCTTAAATGTGCTCATTCACATTTAAATGTGGATGCCCCAGGCCCCTTCAGCAGTCAGACTTGAAAAGGAAAGAGAGAGAAACAGAGACAGAGACAGAAACAGAGAGACAGAGACAGAGAGCGAGAACAGGAATGAACTAGGGAAGTAGCTCAGTCCTTAAAGTGTTTGCCTTGCAAGCATGAGGACCTGAGTTTGATCCCTGGCACCCACATTAAAAATTAAAAAAAAAAAAAAAAGTGTGCTGGTTCATGATGGTAATCCCAGCATTAGGGAGGCAGAGACAGGCAGATCCCTGGGCTTCTCTGGCCATCCAGCCTAGCCTATTTTGTGAGCTCCAGACCCACGAGGAGAGGAGGAGTTGAGGGGATCAGAACACAAACCGGCATCCCTTTAGTACTTGGGATGTATGTGGTCACAATTTTATAGAACTTGCCAAAATAACATGCTTACGGCCTGGAAATGGTTTGTATGCATAGGGCCGGCACTCAATCATCGTCAGTAACCGTCGTCAGTAAACCTAAGTGCCTATTTTTCACTTACAGTGAAACTTGGGATTTATAACTGTGGCCAGCACCCAGGTGTCCTGGGGGCCTGGGGGCCAGACTGCACCCTAGAGGAGGAAGCTGCAGTGACATCTGGCTTGTCCTCCCCCCAACCTCCAAGAAGGGCCTTGGGATTCTCCCCATCCGTGGTGACAGAGATGACATGTAGCTAAGATGGCTGACCTGATGACCTGTTTTGTCTCTGATGTGATAGAGACATCAGAAGGCAGCCTTTGTGCCACCACAAAAAGACATTTGGAGCATAAAGAGGTGGAGGTTTTATTTTGTGTGACTCTGTTACTATTGGGTCTCCAAGTTAATTTCATGGAGCCTTCTGGGGGCTGGGAATGTAGCTCAGCTGGCCAAGGCAGCCCTGGGTTTGTTCTCTAGTACCACATAAACCTGGCACGCCTGTCATCCAAGTACTCAAGGAGGTAGAGCCAGGAGGAGCAGAAGTTCAAGTTCACCCTCAGCTACAGAGCCAGTTAAGGCCAAACTGGGCTTCATGAAACTGTGTCTTAGAAAAAAAAGAACTGTTTGTTCACCAGATCAAAGATCAAAAGGAAATTATTGGGCTGTGTATAAAGCCTGATGCTACTTTGTGTGATTTCTTGGTAAGGTCGAAAGACGCGAAGCACAAACCCGTGCTAGCGCCTTCATTTAACAGGTGAGCATTTGCCTCAGGCTACTGTGTCTCAAAGAACTGGGCTCTCTTCCAGCACCCCCCAACATGCACACTGCCGTGGAACTGTCAAGGGAGGATGATTCCTGGCTTGCTGGGGTGAGAAACTTAATGGCTGTGCTTGCAGACCAGCTGGTGCACGTTCCCTGGAACATACTTGGGTTGACTCAAAGAGTACGGATGGGAAGAGATACCAGAGCTCCAACACAGTCTCGAAATGTATTTGAAAATTCTTTCTTTGGAATCACTGTATCTCTAGGACAGCGCTAACATAGGTACGTGTACAACACACGTGTGTTTAATACGGGAAGGGCAGGTTCTCATTATAACTCGGGAGAGGGATATTTGGTGGGACTTTACTCCATGAGTATAAAAATACTGTTTTATGACTATATATTGATGAAAGAAAGAGCAGGAGAGAACGTAAAACTGTATGGAGGGCAAGTCATGATGTCATCAGGGCTGAGCAGGTGGATTTGAGAAACAACAAATGTACTTGTAGAAAAGAAAAAACATTTGGAAACTTTGAAAAATCAAGAAATGAGTTGAAGATCAGATTGCATAGGATTAAAGAGCCAGTGACCAATCCTGTCAGGAAAAACCAGAGAGAGAGAGAGAGAGAGAGAGAGAGAGAGAGAGAGAGGTGGGCACACCCACAATCCCAGCACTCAGGAGGCAGAGGCTTGCAGGTTGCTTGTGGAGGTCAGGGGACAACATGCTGGAGTCAGTTCTCTCCTTCCACCATGAGGGTCCCGGTGATCAAACTCAGGTTGTCAGGCTTGATGGCAAGTGCCTTTACCTCCTAAGCCATTGCCCTGGCCCTGAAATTACTTTTGGTCACTACTTGGTGAAGAGCGTCTGTTAGACAGGCAGTGGTCTGAACTGAAAAGGAGGCAGAGAGTTAGACAGGCAGTGGTCTGAACTGAAAAGGAGGCAGAGAGACAGATTCTGAAAATACAGTTGCTGTGGCTTTTGATGTGCACTATTCATTGTTTTGTTTTGCTTGGGGATGGGGGGAGGGGGCTTGAGACAGGTTCTCAAGTAACCTAGAGTGTCCTCTAGGCAGAGGCTGGCCTTGAACGCCTAATCCTCCTGCCTCTACCTCCCAAGTGCTGGGGTTACAGGCATGCACTGCCACCCCCAAGCCCATTGCTGCATTTGTTTCCACAAAAACCAAGAAAGTTAGTTGTTAAGGAGTTGTTCCGGTCAGAGCCTGTGTTTTGTCAGCCCTCACAAGCCTGGCTCGACCACTGATCTGCAACAGGCCAATTAAAGAGACAGGTAACAAGGAAAAATGGAGAAATGAGAGTTAGTCAGTGTGACACAGTAGGAAAAGGAATAAACGAGGGGTCCAGTGACCCCCAAATTTGGGGGTCAACACAGGCTTTAGGAGCATACCTAGCTAAGCAGTGCTGGTCAAGGTCACTGTCTCAGCTGCAGTCTCTCCTGCAAGGAGGTTGGACAAGCTGTCAGAGCTGTGGGAATGTCTTCCCCACCGGCCGAGGCTTCAGCCTGTTCCATCTTCTAGCACGAGATTCTGGGGAAATTCCAATTTCTTGAGGTCTGTTTCAATATTGCGATGGTCAAAGGGAGGGGGCAGTTTTCTAGAATGCTTTCCTCTGCCAAGATGCTTACACTTCGAAGAGGGGAAAGCACCGCACAGCACAGAGGCGAGCGTTTGTCATTTGCCCTGTCTCCTGCCACCCATCAGCCTAGGTCTGCCCTTGGGGATAATGTCTGTCATTGCAAGACCTGGCAGGGCACCAGCCCCACACAAGGAGAGTAAAGAAACCTGGGCTGTAGACAGCCCATGATGCAGCTGTGGTAGACTGATGCCAGGGCCCATCTGGGCATAGTCTGTGCCAGAGTGAGGCTGAGCCACTAGGTAGGTCAGGAGGATAGCAGCTGTGGGCTTAGGCATGTGACCCCAAGCAGAGTGCATCTCTTCTCAGCTGTGACCCAGAACACAGACCTGGAGAATACAGAATGAAGGACTGAATTGTAACCAATAGCTCCTTTTCTCTGTGGACTTGATGACCAGCTTGGTATCCAGTGAAGGAGTCACCTCTGAGCACTCCGTGTCAACCACTCTTGAGGGCAGGATGGAGCCTAGTATACCAAGGGTAGGGTAGGCCTCCCGCAGGGACAGCCCTGGAAAGCCAGCCTCCAGGATGGGAGGCCCAGGACCAGTCACCCTAGCTGCCTGTCCCTGCACTCCCATTATGATTGAGGACTTTGAAGTCACCCAGAGACAAAGGCTGATCGCATTTGCAGATAAGAATCGAAGCTGAAGGAATGTGAAACATCTCAGAGCAAAGCCCTGATTGAAAAACAACAACAAACCAGTGTGGGGAGACAGGAAGAAGACTCCAGAGAACACATACTGGGTGGGAAGCGAGGAGGTTAGCCGAGACCCCAGAATCTTGCCCCCACCCCCACTCAGGTCATGACATTCCTTCCGAGGTGAGTTGGAGGCAGATCTTGATGGAGCTGCAGGGCTGACCGGCCTGGGAACAGGAAGACAGGGACTTAGAGAAGCAGGAAAGAGGTAGGTCTGGCCGCTGTATTGTGACGTTGTGTTCTAACCCCTGACCAGTATCCTATGTCCCCTTCCTCTCCTAGGGTGACAAGTAGAAACTTAGCCCTCAGTGTCCAGCCCGCGGCCCTAGGGCAGGTGAGTCAGAGCCAGAGGGCCCTGGCACTGTTTATCAGCATATGTCTGCCTCAATAGTTAGTGAGAACTCAGTTGTCAACTTGATGCTATTTAGCATCACTTGGAAACAAACTTCTAGGCATGTGAGGGGGATTTTAGATCAGGTTAGCCCTTTCTATGGGCTGGGGCCCCAGACTAAATAAAAAGGAGAAAGAGGGCAGAGGACCAGCATGCATCACACTCTTGCTTCCTGACTGCAGACACAAAGCGAGCAGCTACCTCACACTCTTGTGGGCTCTGACTTCCCCACTGTGACAGACTGCATGCCTTTGATCTCTGATAAACCCTTCCTGAAGCTGCTTTTTTGTCAGTGTTATTTTATCACAGCAACAAGAAAAATAAAATCAATACAGTTACTTAGCTTATTGGAGATAGTGATTTAGACTGTAGCCCAGGCTGGCCTCAAATTCAGTAATCCTCCTGTCTCAGCCTCTCGAGTTCTGGGATTACAGGTGGAAGCCACCACAGCTGGTACTGAATTTTACTTTTCAAACTATTCCTGGCACTTCAGTCCATAGGTTTGCTCTTTGGTCTACATTCCTCAGTGTGAGCCCCTTTATATGAGGATGAGGGACTGTTTCACACAACAAAACTGAATACAGACCAGAACAATTAAGGTCAAAGCCAGTCAAGGACAGATCCTGAAAGGGGACAGGACTAAGTCCAGAAGCACCTGGGAAGCAGCCAAGTGAACTGACGTCTTAGTTGGGCTCACACAGGAGTTTGATACCTTCAACTCAAGTATTGATGTATTTTTATTTTATGTATGTGAGTGTTTTGCCTGCATGTATATAAGTGCAAAATGTGTGTATAATGCCCCTAAAGGTCAAAAGAGGGCATTGGATGCTAGACCAAAGTCAATTATGTTAGCCAAGATTCTGGGCAGTTTAATTTTGCCCTTTGCTAATTCTGCTGGCCCACCCCAGAGATTCTGTAACTTTGAACCTGGTTCCAAGAGGACAGTTTAGCTGGGGAGTCTCTGGGGGTGTCAACGAAGTTGACCTTCAGAGTGGCTTCAGCCAGGGCTCTTGGGGGCTCGCAGTCTGACACCCCTGCATAGCCATGTCCCCCCAAAGATCCATACATTAAAATGCCACCCCTGATGTGATGAATCAGGATGTCAGACCTTTGGGAGTTGACTAGGTGATGAGGGTAAGGCCCTAGTGATGAGACTAGCGCCCTTATGAAAAGAGCCCCAGAGAACTGGGGCTATAGCTCAGAGGTAGAGCCCTGCCCAGCCTGCTCCAGGCTCAAGGTTCCATCCCCAGCACCACAGAAATATAAATAAGTAAATGACTAAATTAATAATGTCTCTAGAGAGCTCATCATCTTTACCGCTTAAGGATACAGGAGAAGAGGACCCTCACCGGTGCCCCAACATGCTGTGCCCTGCCCTTGGGCCTCAGCCTCCAAACTGTAGACGCCGGTATCTGTCATTCCACTCCTCAGCCACCTGTCTCTGTTGCAACACTCCAACCTTAGACACTTCCTTTCACAGGAAAGTCTGATGGATTTTTGAGGCAGGGAATTGATATGAGTGTGACCCCCAGATCAGTTCCCTTGGTCTTGACTTTGACCTTCATGCCCACAGCATCTTTTCTCCAGGTCTCCTAACGAGTCTGCCGAGGGGATGGTCTCAGCTCACCTGCTCAGTGCTTTTCGCCCCAACGGCCTTGCTCCTCGCCAATCAGGGACCATTGTACTTGCCCCAGAGCAGTAAGGACACGGGCTCCCAGAACTCCTCTGCCTGCCCTTTTTCTGTCCCTTCGGAGGGGAGCCTTGAGACTTCCCTTCTTTCCATGGGGCTCAGCATGTACTTTAAGTGGCTGTGGGCTGGATTCCACGTGGTTTTCCAGGAGGGTGGGAGAGTACAGCCCTGGGTTACTTTGTCCCACCCTGTAGGACACACAGGGATGGACGCCAACCATGTGGGAAGAACGGCGTGGAGTGCAGCCCTGCACTCCATTCTGGAGGTGAGCTTCCTTCTCATTACCTGGCTTTTCTAATGACCTAGAAGAACCTGGAGACAGACATCTGGACCACTTTCCCCCGGACACTGTCCTCCTGGATCTGTGGTCCCTGACTCGGGGAGAACCTAACAGATTGAAGAGAAGCAGGTGGCAGATGACCTGATGACCAGGCAGCGGTAAGTGCTCTGCGGGGCTCTCCCCTCCCTTGGGCACATTCCATAGGGCACATTCCTCTGTGCAAAATGATGCTACAAGGGACAACCTCTGACCCAGGTACTCACAAGTGCAGTCACACCCCCATCCCGAGACTCCATCAGCACTCAGGAAGATGAGGTATTGTAGACTATCTGTGTGCCTGTGCCTCGGGCTGCTGTCTCTACAGTACAAGGACACACAGACTAGCTGAAGATATGACAGAAAGGGTCATAAGGGGGCACCTGCAAGCCTAGCTCCACCCCTCCAGACTCCTGCCCTGACCTAGTGGCTGGGCCTCTGTTTAAGCCTTGATTCCTCTGCCCCATGAGGAGATGCTGTCTGCTTGTGAGTTGTGGGGTTATTGCAAAGTGCTAGGGCAGCACTTTGTATTTTCTGGACCAGAAAATTATCTACTTTGTAGTATCCCAAAATGTAACAGAGAATAGCGTCTGTAATTCGTATGTTACTAGGTTGTTTTTGAAAGCTCTTTAACAGTAGTTCCCTACCAGTCTTTTTTTTTTTTTAAAAAAAAAAAAAACATGT
>NW_008332152.1:405419-411595 GCF_000622305.1 Nannospalax galili | reverse complement strand
AGAAAATTTTTTCTTTTGTATTATCCCAAAATTTATCAGAGAATAGAGTCTGTAATTCTTATGTTTCTAGGTTTTTTTTGAAAGCTCTTTAAAAGTAGTTCCCTCCCAGTCTTTTTTTTTTTTTAAAAAAAAAAAAAACATGTTACATAGGATCTTGCTATATAGGCCAGGCTGGCCTTGAGCTCAAGATCCTCCTGCCTCAGCCTCCTGAGTACTGGAACTACAGGTGTGAGCTACCACATCTAATTTCCCCTTTAACTCTTCTTGTTGTTAATTGGTCTTTTAAAAATATTTTATTTTTATTTTATGTGTATGATTGTATTGCCTGCATGTATGTAAATGTACTCATGTCATGCAGTGCCCACAGAGATCATAAGAAGGTGTCAGAGCTCCTGGAACTGGAGTTACAGATAGTTGTTAGCTGCCACGTGGGTGCTGGAATTGAATCTGGGTCATCTGCAAGAGCAGCCAGTGCTCTTAACTAATCGCCGAGCCAATGCTCTTAACTAATCTCTCCAAGCCCACTATTTGGTCTTTATAAATAGGATCTCACAAGATAGCCTCAGCTGGCCTAGAACTCGATACATACACCAAGCTGGCTTTGAACTTGCAACATCCTCCTGCCTCTGCCTCCCAGTGCTAGGATTATAGGTGTGTCACCACACCTGGCATCCTTTAGCCACTAAAGAGAATAAATTTCCCTCCACGCATTTTGTTGATTCTGTTTCTATATCCAAATAGACTTTTAAAATAACATACAGTGGCTGGGCATGGTGGTGCTTGTCTTTAATTCCAGCACTCAGGGAAGTAGAGGATGACTGTGAGTTTCAGACCAGACTGGTCTACATAGTGAGTTCCAAGCCAGCCAAGGTTACATAGTGAAACCTGGTCTCAATAAAAAGTAGGAAATTTTTAGGTCACAACTCAGACAAAAGGTCAACCACGAGGATGTCTCATTGGGCTGAGAGTGCCGTCCTGTGTTCCATATTGGGTGACTGAGCCTGGCCTGTCCAGCCTGCAGGTCTTGGCTCTTCTGCAAAGCCCTAGACCCTACCTCATAAATCCAGCCAAGCCATTACCCAAGGTCAGCTCTGGGAATGGCCAAGTCAGCAGGGTGGCTGAGGCAGGTCCAACAGACCGGAGAAGCTGGGTTCCAGGTCCGAGCAAGTAGGGCCCCTAGGCCACCCCCACTCAAGCCCTTACGGGAAGCCCATCCGGGGTCCATGAGGGGAGGGCGTCTGTCTACAGTGCATTAATCCTCCTGTACCCACCACCCCCAGGCAAGCCCTACAAACTCCACTTGTAATGATGGATGTCAGCTCCCAGGTAGACCTCTGCCATGTGACTCCAGTTGTGCATGCATGGGGAGGGGCTAGCACTCTTTGGAGTCAGGAAAACACACAGAATAAAAGTCTGGGGGGATTATCTGAACGTGTTGGCTGTCTGCTTCTTGCTGCTAAGGGTGGTCCCACCCAATTGCATAAGCAATGGCTCCTGGAAAATTCCATGGGAAGCTTAGCCAAGCTACCTGGCAGAGGCAGGCTGCTTCCCAGGCGCATTCCTCTGTGCGTCCAGCTTGGGCAGAATTACAGGTGAGTCCCCACTCTGCCCAGGGCATTTGGCTCTGTTCGGATGCTGCTGACCCCTCCCTGATGTCGCTGTGACTCAGGCTCCTTAGCAGATGCCACTTGGGTGGGGTCTGAGGGTTGTGCCCTGTTGATTGGCAGCACTTTGGGTGGGGTGTCTGGAAGGCTCTCTCTGCTTGGTGAGTACTGTACGAGGGCACTGGCCACTCAAGACGGTCACCTGATTGCCTGGTCGTCTCCACATGGGCACTGGGACAGGATGTCTTCCTTAGAAGGCTTGAGACCTACAGACCTCCTTGTTATCCCCTGTGGATTCCTGAATAACTGACCTCCCTCAGGTTTAAAAGCCTATGTGTTCTCTTTACCCAGATCTCTGCCCACAGTCCTGAGAAAGGGGACTCCTTCCCTTCCAGTTTTTAATATTTTTAAGTGGAATTTGCTTGCCTCTGTCTTTATAAAATGAGGTGGAGTAAGTTGGGTTTGGGGACAAATGACCCTGGGGCCAAACCTTAGCTCAGTTTTCTTGTGTGGCTTTGGGAAGCTTCCTCAGCCTCTCTGAGCTTAGCTTTGTCATCTTTCAAATGGTACAACATCGTCTTGTGTTGCCACGAGTGAAGCCCAGTGTCTCAGCATCCGATGGCCCTGGGGCTCCTCCGTACACACAGCTTTGACCTGGGGTGGGGGTGGGGGCTTGCCAGGTGTCTGCCTATATGGTGCAACTCTGGGACTCTGAGCGCCCTTCCCAGCAGAGGGGCCTGGCTCCACAGTACTGTCATTTTGGTTGGCCACACCTTCAAGGGGTCTGGCTGACTGCTGTCCACCTGCAGCTGCTGCACTTCCTGTGACTGAAGGTACCAGGACAGGACAGCTCAGCCATGAGTTGTCCAAAGTGGCCCTGAGGGAAAGAAGGGAAGTCTGGCTCAGGGCTCAGCTCTGAGGGGCACAGCATGTATGTGTGTGTGTGTGTGTACCTGTGTGTGTGTACATTGCCTGGGTTCACTGGCCCCTTGCTTGAGGTCCCCAGATTTGTCAGGAAACAGGCCTAAAGCTCTTAGGAGCCAGTGGATAGAGACAAGAGACTGGACCAAACGCCTTCTCACACTCCCTGGTCCCCTTCCCCCATACAGCCCTGGCCTGTGCATCATGATATATGCCTAAAGGAGATTCTCAGGGTGGCAGGGGCAGCAGTGGGGGCTGGGGAGGGTGTAGGGAGCTATGATGTAGTTCAAAAAAGCAGATGGTCTATGGTTGTGGCCTGAGAAGTGAACGTCACAGCGCCACTGTATCTGCGAGGGTGCTGGGCACAATAATCCCAGCAACCGCTTCTGGGAAAGGAGGAAGCTCCTGGACTCTCACTTTCCCTTTTGTTTAAGATGATCTTAGAAACTTAATGACAATCCCAATTTTTTAGAAGTATGTTTTAAAAAACAAAACAAAACCTATAAGAGGGCTGAGGATGTAGCTCAGTAGTTAGAGAGCCTGCCCAGCGTGCATGAGGACCTGGTTCCATCCCCAACACCACATAAAGCCTGTAATCCCAGTACTTAGGCGGTATAGGAGGATGATCAAGAGTTCAAGGCCATCTTTGACTATGTGGTGAGTTTGAGGTCAGCCTAGCCTACATGAGACCCTGCCTCAAAAAAAAAAAAATCTACAAAATTACCTGGCTCATCAGTAATGAATAATTACACACATTAACAAGTATGTAACACTAGATTATACATTCATTTCTGACAATACAACATCTCACAGCTCCTGGGCTTGGTAGAGAAGATGGTGAAATATTTCCAGCCTTGATACACGGATGAAGAAATTGCCCCAGGACCAGGTGACTCAGTAGAGAATATCCAAGAGGGATTCCTGACTGGGTGACAAACGGCACAAAAATGTCTGAGATGGAAAATAAAACAATGGGACCTTTGGCCGGGGCTGTGGGCCAGCTCCTGTCAGCACACAGAAGGGATGTTCAGAACATGGCACCTGCATCTTCCTCCACTCTGCCAGGACACCCAGCCACACAGGAAGCTCTGCTCCAAGTTCAGAGCGAAGCCCTCTGGAGTCTTCCAGGCAGGTAGCTGCTCCTGGAGGCCCAGCTCCTGTGGGTTGATGTAAAGAGTGTGTGGTTCAGGCTAAGCAGCTGAGAGATGTTCCATCACCTGCTACCATGGGGTAGAGTGGACTTCTGGACAGCAGCCAGAACATCTGGGCTCCGTCTCCACCCCTAGACCCACCCCACTACTCAAAGAAACAAGGTGTGTGTTAGAGAACTCGTAGTCACAAAGCGTTGCTTTGAAGAATGGTTAAAGCTGGTCTTGTGAGATGGCTCAGTAGGCAAGAACATTTTCTGTACAGGCATGAGGGTCTGAGTTCAAAGCCCCAGAACCCATGTAAAAAGCCAGGTGTGCCTGTAAGCTGGGTGCTGGGGGAAAAGGAAGGAAACAGAAACAGGATTGCTGGGCCTTGTCGGTCACTAGCCTAGATCCAGGTTCAGTGACAGACCCTGTCTTAAGGGAGTCAAGTCAAAAGCAATGTCCTTCTCTGGCCTCTGCCTGTCTGCTTGGGTACACATACCTGTAAACACACGCACACATACAACAGAGAGACGAATAGACACAGAGAAAGACAGAAAGGTTAAACTGAAGAGTCATAGCAGAACGGGACGCGTTTGCAGGAGAACGGTAGTCTGCTTCCCAGGTCAAGGGGAGTGGGTGCTGGAAAGACAGGCTCTGCAGGGAGCAGGGAATGTCACTGCGGGGAAGGTGTGTGCTGTGCTGTCAGAAAAGTGAGCAGCCCAGTGTCATCCAAGTGGGTGCCATAGATCCATCCAGCTGACTGACAGGGTGTTTCAGCTCTGGGACATGCATGTTTTGGACACCTGCATTGTCTCATAAGCCTGTGTCATCCCCCCCCCCACCACCAACCAGGTTGGTTCTAGAAGCAAATGCTGAGTCTCCAGTCTCCATGTTGACAAGTCCCTTTGTAGAAACATATGGAAATGTGATACATTCCAGGCCAGGGGTGGTGGTTAATTTGTAGTTTGTTACAAGCCTGTAACTAGTGCCAGTGGGGTGAGCAGCCTCTGAGATCTGTCAATGAGGAATGAGACTGGTCCCACCAGTTCCACAAGACGGACAGGCACCTTGTCACCACCCACACAGCAGCAGCCAGCACACACGTGTGCACATGAACTCACATGGGCACAGGGGGGTGTGGGTACCAGTGGATGTGGCCTAGACTTCTAGGGCCTGACAAGACCTGCATCATCCAATTGCACAGATCTTGCTATAGATCAGAAAATAACTGATTTTTCCTTCAAACAAGAAGAGATTTCCTTTGTTTCTGCTTAAAATACCAGCTGTAAAGAAGAAGAGAACAGGCCCCAGCCTCCAGCCTGTGGGCCGTGCTAGTGCTGAAGAATGGTCGCTTGCAGGATGTGGCTGGAGCCATTTTTATTTTCCCCTTCTGATTAGGAAGGGCTGGTCTCTGGCTCACCTGGGCAGCCTCCATCAGATTCCAGTTTCCACAAGGGCCCTCTGTCCAGCTGCCTCCCAATTCTTTCCTCCACAAAGACAGTGGGGCGAAGGGGACAGCATTGATTCTGGGCCCAAATCCCACTGATGTGGCCAGTCCTGGCCTACAAGCTCCTATGCAGTAAGTGTGAATCGCAGACGAATTTGAAAGTCTAATTCCATGTACACAGCTGCAGAAAACACAGCTGAACCATGTTAGAGGTTAAGGCTGTGTCAGGCCTTGGAGAATCTGGCTGCGTTCCTCCACAAGATGAACACGCCAGGAGCATGTCATATGTGCACACACATCACAGCACTCCACACTTAGTACCATACAGACATCTCCACATGCATCACACCACACAAGTCACAGTGCACTCAAGCACACCCACTTTCACACACCACATATGTACCTGTCACAAATGCACTCACACATGCCCACCCCACACTCACAAGATTAAGGCCACATCCCCATCCTGAGACCAGGGCCTGGGGCATTTGCTGAGCCTCTCCCTGGTCCTTGAATCAGCACAAGGGTCCTCCCTTCCCTCCCTTCGCAACTCCTAGGGCCAACACAAAGGCCAACTCCGACTTCAAGGCGCCAGCTACAGACTTCTGGGGACTTTCAAGGCCTTGACATCCACACACTTCCCAGCTGGTGGGAAAATGACCATCTTGGAAATCACCCTTCAGCTGGGCATCGCTCACCCACGTGTTCACGCCAGCCTCACGCACACACTTGCATGCACACACGGACGTGCACCCTGAGCCCAGCCAGGGCGCCCCGCAGGAGCCTTTGGGGTCCAGCGGATGGTTCTCCAAGGGAGGCCTGCCATCTGCAGCATCCTGCCGATGAGGCTGCGGGCGCGGCCGGGGGTCACCTCTGCGCCGCCGGGGACGTGGCCGGAGGGGCCCCCGCGTGTGGGCGGCTGCGGGAAGGCGGCGGGGCCTTTAAGGGGCGGGGTTGCGGGTGGAGGCCACACCCGCCCCCAGGCCCGGCCTCTGCTGGCCGCCGGCAGGACGCCCCGGGGCTGCGCGGGGAGGAAGCGCGGCGGGTCGCGGTCCCGGCACTTGGCAGCTG
>NW_008332152.1:375571-405217 GCF_000622305.1 Nannospalax galili | reverse complement strand
CCTGGTGTCGCTCTTCGTGGCGGCCCTGGGCACGGTCGGCCTGTACCTGGCGCAGTGGGCGCTGGCCGGGGCGCGACCCCCTCCCCGGCGGCGGGCGGAGCCGGACGGGCGGCGGCGCCGGGAGTCGGACGCGGTGCTGTCCTGGATCCTGACGCTGGACAGCTGGGGGAGCCGGTGGCGGGCGGCCTGGGTGGCCGCGCTGAACGAGGAGGCCGAGAGGCGATGGGGGCGGGGAGCGCCCTGCGCACTGGACGCCGCCGCAGCCCCCGACCCGCCGCCCTCCGCCGTCCCGGGCGGTGCATCCTTGAGGTCAGAAGGACCTGGGACCCGCGATGGGGAGTCAGAGCAACGAGATTCGGTTTCACACACCGGACGCTGTGGCTCCCCCGGGCTTTGGACAGCCGCTCAGAGGGACGGAGCCCTTGGGGGCGGGGAGCGCCCTGCGCACTGGACGCCGCCGCAGCCCCCGACCCGCCGCCCTCCGCCGTCCCGGGCGGTGCATCCTTGAGGTCAGAAGGACCTGGGACCCGCGATGGGGAGTCAGAGCAACGAGATTCGGTTTCACACACCGGACGCTGTGGCTCCCCCGGGCTTTGGACAGCCGCTCAGAGGGACGGAGCCCTTCCAGCCCACCGTCCTTCCCGGACGCCCTGGTGGGTTTCAAGTGGACACTTAGTGATCTTGCTGCCTGATAAATGGGTGACTGTGATTCAAATATGCTCCCTTTTCGGATCAGTTGGGCTGTGCCAAGAGCTTCCAAATTCTAAAAGGCTTGCGTTCCTGAGCGCATTAAAAAAAAAAAAAAAACTAGTGACCATTTGTTTAGATCCAGGGTGCTGGGGACTTGAGTGCTGTGTCACACCCCTGATTCAGCACAGGCAGCCTCACCACTGAAGAGGTGGGGAAACCGAGGCCTGAGGTTAAAGTCCCACCACCTTTGGTGTCAGAGCCAGGATGTGAAGCCAGCTGAGCTGACCTCACACCCTCAGGCTGTTACCCAGCCTTGTGGCTCACACTCTTTCATTGTTAATTACTTGGTAACTTATTTTGACTTCTAAGAGATCTTAGTTTAACAATATGGTTCCTGGCGTCTACTGTTTGGAGACATTTCACAGGGGGAATTAAGAGCCTGGTGGGCTGGAGGTGGCACCTGTCAACCCTGCAGCTGCCCCTCCCTCTCAGCTGTACAGGCTCTTGACCTGTACACAGCTGCCCAGCTCTGTAAAGCCCCACACTACCAGCCTTGGAAACAGCAAATACTCCGTGGCTGAACCCGTCCACCTTCAGAATATTCCACAGTGGGCACTGAGCCTGATTTTTGTGCCATAGCCTTAGCACATATGGTGACCACAGAGCGAGAGAGAGAGAGAGAGAGAGAGAGAGAGAGAGAGAGAGAGAGAGAGAGAGGAGAGAAGCTTTTTTGAGTGTAAATTAACATGAATCCAATAATCCAAGAGACTTTGTTTTGGACTGTTGGAAAAGGATTTTTAGATACAAAGACTGCAGGTCAGTTTACATCTGTCACAGTGCCTAGAATTGGTGCCCAGTTGCCAAGAGCTGGACCTCTCTACCCAGGGTCAGCCTTCAAACTCAGTGTCCTCATGCCTAGGAGCAACGCTCCCCCCACCCCTCATGAAGCTGCTGTTGCCGAATCCCGCTGACCTGGTGTTACAGGCCTGATGCTTGCCAGTCCTCTGTGGACTGGTGGCCTGAGCAGACTGAGTTTTGTTCCCTTTCTCTGTGGTATCAGCGGGCATGCTGGTTAATGATCTGTAGGATGTGGACACTGGTGGCCCAGAGGCAGTGTCCCTTCCTTCCGTGAACTTAGGATGGCTGGCTTCATTTCCTGGCATTTCTTGGTTGCTTTCCCAAAGCCTGATCACCCTAGATACGGTGCTCCCAGGGTCCCTTGTGCCTGGAGTGCTAAAGAGACGAAGAAGCTTCTGAAGCACTAGTCTTGGTTGGGCAAGTGAGTCTGAGAAAACCAAGAAAATACTTGTGGGGGAGGCCTCCCACCTCCAGCCCAGCCCTGCTGTTCGGGGATGGAAGGAGCTTGCTTGGCCATGCTCTCCCTGTGTGCCTGGCCAGGTTCTGAAGTCTTGGATAGCAGTCTGTCCCAAGCTCCTGCCTGGAAGTGCCAGTATTGTACTTGATTCGAGCTCCAAGTGGCAGAGAAGCTTGTTAGAGAATCACTCAGCCTAGTACCTGGGAGTGCTGGTTGATGTGAACCCACACGGAGGGGTTCGTAGGCAGATGGGATCTCAGTGCCTTGCCTTTTTGCCAGTGTCCTGGGCCATCGACATTGTAACAGTGTGATCTGTGAACAGGTGCTGCTGTTTGTGCTAGTGGGAACTCTATGGCCACGCCCCCAGGAGTTTCTCTCCGCCCTCCCCCCCACCTGGCTTTCCACTAATCCCTGATTAGGGCTGGCATTCCCAGGCTTCTCTAGACACAGCTTAGAGGCCCCCTACCCCCACACTGTCCTGACATTACTTTGCCCCAGTCAGGGAGGCAGCCCATACTTGGACTGTCACTGTGGAGTAGAGTGGAGAGACGCTGGTAATAACTAGATTGTATCTAGCATCTTCCATAAGAAGTGGAATTTTCTGCCAAGTGGAAACAGTGACCCCTCCCATGCCTCCAACCTGGTCTGACTTCTCCATGATCCTGTCTCTGCTGTAGCCATGCTCCCTGTGGGAAGCAAATTCATCCCTGAGCCCCAAGTGCTTCTTTTGAATGTGGTCCAGTGAAATGGACTAGAGGGGGTCTGGCCATGTGGTGTCTCACCCTGAGCAATGTGCCCGAACCCCTGAGACCTGAGCTCTGAGCGATGCCTTTCCGAAGCTTCTCTGTGCTCTGATAACAGTAGAAATACAAGCTGCCTGTGCCAGGGGGACCTGAACGCCAACGCTCACTCCAGAAGTAGTTCTGCATTGTACAGGATGGCAAGTTGGACAGACAGGAGAGGAAACTATTGTTGATCTGGTTGGCAGTCTTCAGGTGTGCCCAGAGCGTGGGGGTTGTTAGAAATACACATACCTGCTTCCTCATCCAGAACCACATTCACAGGGAAGGCTTGGGCTGGCTGAAGGGTAGGGAGCACCTATTACTTTCCTCCCTCCCTGAGTGGGAAGCCGCCGTGCACACCTATCATCATTTCTATCATTCCTAAGCCAGCTGTCAGTCAGAGGTCCTGCTGCACCCAGCACCACCTCCACATGGCTTAATATAGTCTCACGTCTCCACTGACTGACATTACAAACACTGATCTCCATTGATGGACTACTTGGAGTTGCTGTGTCACTGACCAGCAGTCACATGAACACTTTGGCTCATGATAATGATGTGTTACACTAGTGATGGCCCACACCCTGACTACACCTGAGAGCCGCCCCCCCATGTCTGTTTTCACAGCGCCAGCTCTGACGCTAGCTGCTGGTAGCAGGCAGTCTCACCTGTGGTCACAGGGCTTCCTCTCCACACTGATGCTCCATGGAGCAGGTGCTGGCTCCAGAGCTCCGTATCTGCAGCTGATGTGATGGGCTTGTCTGGTGCTCCCTCCCCACCCCTAGCACAGCTGGACAGAACAGGCAGTGGCTCTCGATCAGGAGGGTCTCCAGACCCGTTCATTTCTCTAGTCCTTCAACCCAGGATTTCTTCAGAGGAATGTTCTCATTCAAGTGACTAAGACCATCAGACAGTTTACAGTTTGAGTGAGGGGAAGTTTGTGTGAACTTAGGATGTGTTCCGAATGACTCTGATTTGTCTGAGTACATGTCTGCAGCTTGCATGTCAACAGAGTAGCCGCAGCCTGTAGCGTCTTCCCAGGATCTGACAGCCTTCCAGTTGTGCATACAAAAAATAAAAAACAATGACAGGGTACATGACAGTCTGGTAGTGAGACAGTGACAGCAGCCCCAAGTAAGGGCCATGCGTCAGCCTGTCCCTCCCCTGAGAAGGAAAGTGGGCTTGTGGGGGCGGCATCACCCTCTGCCATGCCCTCCCCCATTCTGTGCCTCAGACTTTCATGTCTCTCCCATCCAGGGCCTTCCTGTGGGGCCTTCCAGAGTTGCTTGCTATGCTTCCCCGTCTTGTTTTTAACTTTCTGAAACCCCTCAGATCTGGGCTCCCACTCTGCAAGGACGCTGCCCTGCCCTCATCCTGCCCTTGTTTCCAGTCATCCCTCCCTTGTGCCTGATCTGCTCTCTCCATGTGAGCTAGGGCTGAGTGCAGGTCTATCCAGACAGCTGGACCTTATGCCCAGCTCCAGAGTGGCTGGGAGCATGCCCTGGTCATGAGGGGTGAATGGCAGGCCGGGGCGGGGGGGGAGGCAGTAGCCACACAAAGGATGCCATCTGGATGCTGGCCTCTGGCTTGGGAGCCATCCAGGCCTCAGGCAGAATGGGCTATTTAATGTGCCTTGTTTTTCCCTTCCGAAGTATCGTCACCAAAGGAGGCTGCTGGGTGACTGTGCAGATCCGCAGCTCGAAGCCCAGGACAGGCACCAGTGGAACTGCATTTTGCACTCAGCCGTGCTCTGAGCAATTCAGGAAAGACGGGGTATAGTGTCCAGGCCAACCAAAATTCAGCCGAAGCTACTTCAGTCCTACCTCTGCAGGTTGCTGAGGAGGGGAGGGGCTTCTTCAGCAGTGTGGAAGATCTGTGAGGCCAGCCTATGGGAGACCGCTGGGGCTTGATCTCAGCCTCCGGTTCACTCTCAGTGTGACCCTGGGCCAGTCTTGACTGCTACAGGAGGAGATTGATGCTGTAGAGATCTTATAAAGCTGTTAGCAAAGAATCTGGCCTATAAGTCAGTAAGATTGCTGTTTTTTTTTTAAACTTTATTTTGAATTGCTTTCAGATTTACAGAAAAATTGAAAAAATAATCAGAAGAATTTCCATGTATTCTTCATCCAGCCTTCTAGAACTATAACTCAACCATCAGAACGAAAATTGCTGTTGGTATATGTTGTGGTAACTCAGAGCATAGAGGAACTAATATTGTAACAGAGCAAGGAGTTAGCCTGGATACAATGTTTCTGTCACCCATAACTCAATGAAAGTCACATTGTAACAAAGCAAGGAGTTAGCCTGGATACAATGTTTCTGTCATCTATCACTCAATGAAAGTAACATTGTAACAAAGCAAGGAGTTAGCCTGGATACAATGTTTCTATCATCTATCACTCAATGAAAGTAACATTTTAATGGAACAAAGAGTTAGCCTGGGTACAATGTTTCTATCATCCAACACTCAATGAAAGTAACATTGTAATGGAGCAGAGTTAGCCTGGGTACAATGTTTCAGTCATCCATAACTCAGTGAAGTTGACATTGTAATAGAACAAGACATTAACAGTGTCATTGTACTTTTAATAACTGAAACTGAAAGCCTTACTTGAATCTCACTGACCTCTATGCATGTCATGTTCAGGTCACCCCCCCCTTCCGGGCCTTCCCGGTCCTCCATGACATTTACTTGGTGCTTTTCAGTCTCCCTCAGTCTGTAATGGTTTTTCATCTTCTTGTTTATGGCCTTGATGGCATGTTGATTGTTATTTTGCTCAAAGCCTGTCTGTTTTTCCCACTATCGGGTGGAGATTGTGCTGTCACACATACAGGACCCCATTACTGACCTGTATTGGGGAGCCCGTGGTTTCGGTGTAGCTAGCGTCTTACTGGGAATGCCAGTCTTGGCCCCTCTGGCAAGGTGGTTCTGTGCTTTCAGTCCCCACCTGTCCCCCTCTAGTTAACAGGTGTCTACATGTTGAGAGATGCCTCCTGGAACTTTGACTCTGTCAATCTAGCACCCCTCAGTGTGGCTCAGCTGTAACAATGAATTAGATGAGTTTCGAAACTTCATGGTGATTTTCCGTTTCCTTCTGTAGATTATCATTGGAGCTCTACTGAGAGAAAAGGTTTAGTCCTATATATTTAGCTGGCTGTTTATGTCAGCGAGGACTCGTGGTTGTTTTTACTCTGTGGGTTATAATCTAGTACCATCACTACTCACTTTGTCGCTGGTTTTGGCCCTGCAAGCTTCTCCAGCCAGCTGTGCTCTTGTCAGCCCACACCGTGTTTTCTTCCTTGCTTTGTGGTTCTACCAGGGTGTGTTTGTGTGTATTTGTGGTTTGTCTCACGTTTTCTCCTCCTCTGGCCTCTGAGCAAAGTTGATTCTATTTATTGGAGAGTTCAAGATGTAAGACTTGGGTATGTGCACCACGCTCAGCTCCCAGTGTTCTGGAACCTTCCAATGGACAGAGCTTCAGCAGAACTGTGTGTCTATATGCATACACATATGCACACCTGTGTTTTCCTATCTGTCAGTATTTAGCTTCCAAATCACGAATGTATAACAGTACTTTGCATTCCAGTTCAACAACGTAGGTTCACCTTAGCCTCCTCTCTCCCTCACGTGTGTGTACCTGTGTGTGCACATGTGTGTACATGTGCACATCTATGTGTGTATAAGCCAGAGGACAGACTGTCATTCCTCACATGCCATCTACATTGTTTTTGAAGACAGGGTTCCTCATTGGCCTGGAACTTACCATGTAGGCTAGGCTGGCTGGCCGGTGAGCCTCAGGGATCTGCCTCTCTGTCCACCCCCACCCCCAAGCGCTGGGATTACAAACATGTGCCATCACTCTGACTTTTCTTTGGGTTCTAAGGATCACACAGTAAGTGCTTTCCCACTGAGCCCCCCCCTTCTTCCTCGCTTTCAGTTTCCCTGTTTGACCGGTTCGAGTCCACACATTGCTAACTGCGTGGAAACACGTTGCTGGATCACAATCTCTGATGTAGTCAGGATGACCTGATGTTCTTAGTTCAAATCCACCCTCCTACCACGTCAGGTGCTTTTGTCATTTATGTGTCATGTTGGATTTCCATGTTACTGGTTTTTCTATCCTGTGTCTTCCACTTTTGAAGAAAAAGTTGGGGAAGCCCAGCTAGATGGCTTAGCAGTTGAAGGTGCTTGTCGCTAAGCCTGATGACCTGAGTTTTCCTGGAATCCATATGGTGGAAGGAGAGAACCAACTCCTGCAAGTTGTCGTCTGACCTCCACATGTGTGCCCTGGCATGCACATCCCTCCATATGCACACCAAATAAATACATGTAAAAATAAATAGCAAAGTGTTAAAAATAAACCAAACTGGCAGGATGGCTCTGTGGGTAAGGATGCTTATACCACCAAGACTGATGACTGATTTCTAAACAGTTTTGTGGTCTAAACAGAGCTTTGTGGTGAGGAATTTTCTACTTATGCCCTATGTAAATACTCAAAAAAGCTTCACATTTTGGAGGACTTTGAATTTTCACATTAGGGATGTTCAGCTTAACACATCCATGTGCATTTGGTCTGTTCTGGACTTTTTTTTCCCCCCTCACTGCCCAGAGCCAGAGCTTTAATCCTGGAGTCTCTGTAGTGTGGTTGGTGTCCGAGGGGCTAGCCCTCCACCTGAGTTCTCATTTTCAGTGTCCTGGCAGTTCCTTCATTTGTCTTTTCTCATGTGTGAGCAGCCTTCCCATCTGGGCAGGGTGGCCATGCTGCTGCTGAGCCCGAGCAAAACCATGGACATGTGGGAGTTGGTTGGGTGCTGTGGGCTCCGCTCCCGAGTCCCCATAGGCAGGTGGACTAGAAGTGCTAAGACAATCTCCCTGACCTTATTTTAACTTAAAATGAATCTGCTTTGTCGGAGCACCCCATGACATTAAAGGCCCTGTGCCTCTAGGCTTCTTTCTCTGGTGCTCTTTACCTCAGGCTCATCCCAGCCACTGGGCACCCTGCTTATGCTGCCTGGCTGGCACAGGCCTCAGTGTCACATTGTCAGCTCACAGGGCAGTTCACGGGGTCCCTGGCCAGCTGTCCACACTAAAGCTAGCTGCCGATGCAGCCCAGAGACGGTGACTTCATCCCTCCTGAGATGTCGATTTCATCCTCCTTGATGTTTCTGGGATGGGGTAGACGCTGCCAGAACAGGGTGAGGTTAGAAGCCCTAAATCAAAATGATCTTTTATGCTAGCCCTTGATCACTGGGGAGTCTAAAGAAATAGCAAGTGGATCACATCACTGTTGATCTGTGCTGTGCCTGCCAGAGCGGCTCTGGCCCCGGCACACCGACTCTGTTTCCCACCCATATTGGGAACTAGCTCATCACTATGGAGTCCCCAAACTAGAGGACACACACAAGATTGCAGTTTCTAGCCACCCCATCAGAACAGGAAGGGCTCTGGCAGGAAAGAGTTAAAGAAGACTGTCTTTCCAGGTTCATCTTCACATGCCAGCTGGGGCTTTCCAGAGAACTCATTTGTGAGAGGACAGGCCTTGGCTGGCTGAAAATTTTTTTATGTTATGTGTCAATGTTTTGCCTGCATGTAAGTGTACCACATATGTACAATGCCTGCAGAGGCCAGAGAGGGCATCAGACCTGGAGTTACTGTTGCTGGCCATCATGTGGGTGCTGGGAACTGAACCTAGGTCCTCTGGAAGAACAGCAAGTGCTCTTAACTGCTGAACCATTCCTCCAGCCCCACACATTTGCTTTTATATAAAGCATCAATCTTGTTGCCTTGTAGTCATATTAATTTAATAGAACATCTCTCATTTGGAGAATTTCTTTTCTAAGACAGGGTCTCATGTAACCCAGGCTGGCCTCAAACTCAGTATGTAGCCAAGGATAGCCTTGAACTCTTGATCTTTCTGCCTCTACCTACCAAGTGCTGGTATTGCAGGTATGTACCCCATGCCTGGTTTACACAGTAGTGAGGATAGAACCTGTTGCCTGGCCACATGGTTCAACTTTGAGCCCCACACATTCTCTAATAAACTTCTCATACATGCTGATAAGCATTTTACCAACTGAGATACATCTCCACTCCTCACTTTGAGATTTTTAAATAACAAGAACCCCCCCCCAAAAAAAAACCCTGAGGACTAGGGAGATGACTTGGTGTGTAAAGCACTTGCCACACAAGCATGAGGATCCGAGTTTAAATCCACAGAACCCACATAAAAGCCAGGTGTGATATGTGTGTCTGTGCTCATTCTGCAAGATGGGAGGCAGAGACAGGGAAACCCCTGTGAGCCAGCGAGCCTGGTGTATGCAGAGACTGACTCCAACAAGGTGCAAGGTGCGGACCAACACCCAAGACTGCCCTCTGACCTCATTGTGCAAACATGCACCTGCACTATACAGACACACATATATGTATACACACATAAACACACAAAAATAAAAATAATAAAAAAGAAAACAATACAGTGATGTGAGCTGCATCCACAGAAGGGTTTACTGGAGAATGCGCGGCAGTGAGAGTTGAGCCGAGCAGCCAGGCAACAGGGAACAGCCAACTCTGGAGGGCTGTGAAGCAAGGGCCAGGGTCATAGCCATCAGACCGCCTCCTTTTCAGCCCAGGAGTCTTGTGTGTCACCTCAAGTCCCAGAGAGAAGCCAGGCCCTAAGGTCCTTCCTGCCCAGCAGTGGGAGAGGAGAAGGGGCACTTCAAGTTCATGGGGCAGGAGAGGTGATTCCCTCCACCCGGAGAAGAGCAGTTTACTAGCAAGGGGAGGGTGCTGCTGAGCAGGCTAGCCGTCCACTTGCCAGTCGCTGAGGTGCACCTGGAGCCCGCCCTGAGGTTGAGCTTCTCCCAGAACTTGGACCTTAGGGCTCAGCACACCCTTTGAAGCTTCATGGCTCCATCTCGGGGGTCTATTCCTGTGCCCCACGCCTTCTCTATCCCTCCCCCGCCACAGGGTTCTGCCTGCCTAGTGCTGAGCAAGATCCAGCATCAGTTTAATCTCAGGTGTAAGCCCACTGATGTTTAATCATTGCTGGGATGCTCTGTTATGTTTTCTTAAATTTGCAGTTGTGTAGAAAGTGTGTAATTTAAAAACAGACAAGTAAAACCAAGGCTGCCCTTGTGCCTTTTGCCTCACACAGCTTCTGTCTTCCAGGGCCCGCTGCGACTCTCCTTCCAGCAGGACCCACAGCCGAAGCCCTTGCAGCTGGCAGTTGGGGAAGTCTCCAGCATGCTCAAGTCAGCACAGGAGAAGGTGAGCTGGGTGCCGCCTTTCCCTACAGACTGAAGTGAATCTCAAGTTGGGGCTGGGCGACTGTGTTGTTTCAGAACTACGGAAAAGACAGAACTTGTTATTCCATAGTCAACCCCTCATTAGATGGATGGATTTTAAAAAGTCGGCAGGAGCTGGCGCACACCTTTGATCCCAGCACTTGGGCGGTAGAGGCAGGTGAATCTGAGATCGAGGCCAGCCTGGCCAAGTTCCAGGCCAGTTGGGGCTATAGGGAGACCCTGTCTCAAATAACAAATAAAACAAAGCAAAAAGTCTACATATGAAGGAATATTATTCAGCCTTGCAAGGGACTAGAGCACCAATACCTGTGTGTGCACCTCTGTGGGGACCAGGGATGCGGCTCCATTGGTAGTGTGCTTGCCCAGCATGCATGAAGCCATGGGTTGGTTTAGAGCACACACCTCAGCCTCCGCATAAAATTCACACCTGTAATCCCAGCTCTGGAGAGATGGAGGCAGGAGAATCAGAAGTTCAAGGTCATCCTCAGCTGCATAGTGACAGGGCCTGGAGGCAGGTGGGGCTGTGTCCACTTTGTAGGGAAGAAACTGAGGACCCAACCTTCCTGCTTGGACAGCAAGCTTTGTCTCTGCTAGTGACAGATAAGTACTGTACTTCTGGGAGGACTGGGCAGCTGCTGTTGTTTTCCGAAACTTCCAAGTACAAAGGGGAGCAGAGTGCATAGTAGGATCAGATGTGCATACTAGGATCAGATTGTGCATAGTAGGAACAGATGTGCATAATAGGATCAGATGTGCATAGTAGGATCAGATGTGCATAGTAGGAACAGATGTGCATAGTAGAATCAGATGTGCATAGTAGGATCAGATGTGCATAGTAGGAACAGATGTGCATAGTAGGATCAGATGTGCATAGTAGGATCAGATGTGCATAGTAGGAACAGATGTGCATAGTAGGATCAGATGTGCATAGTATGATCAGATGTGCATAGTAGGAACAGATGTGCTTAGTAGGATCAGATGTGCAGACATTACAGCAGCCTAGTTTTAAAGGTTTTCATAGTGCCAGAAAAGCAGCCTTGGAAATGGGCCATAAAATTCCACTCCTTGGGGCTGGAGAGATGGCTCAGCGGTTAAGAAACTGGTTGTTCTTGCAGAAGACCCAGGTTCGAATTCCAGCACCCACATGGCAGCTAACAACTGTCTGTAACTCCAGTTCCAGGGGATCTGACAGCCGACAACCTCTACTGTCCTCTGTGGGCATTGCACAACACGGGTGCACTCACATACATGCAGGCAATGCATGCATACACATAAAAATTTTTTTTTAATTAAAAAAAATTCCACTCCTTAAATCCAACTGCAGACGTAGACGCAATCAAAAGCTGTGGACATGTAGTGTTTGTGCATCCTGTTTATAACAGTGTCATTCACAACATATAAACAGAGAAGCTGCCCAGGCTATGTGGATGGTGCATGTGAACAGTGGAATATTACTGAGCCTCATAAAGGAAGAAAATTCTGACACATCCCTCAACATGAATGAGAACATGAGTTCACACGTAAAAGCACAAATACTGTAAGATTCCACCAAGATGAGGTCCCTAGAGTTAAGCACAGAGGCAGAAAGTAATACTGGCGTGGGGGCAGGGAGTTGGTTATCTGCTGGGGACTGACCTGCCCTTTGGGAAATGGAAAGTTCTGGAGGTGGATGGTAGTGAATGTGGAACAGCATGTGTTCAGCACTGTTGAACCACATGTGAGTAAAGGAAGGGTAAGTCCCGTGTTCTATAACTTGTCCTGAGGATGGAAATCAATAGAGACCTATGCAAACTTTTAAGCATTTTATTTGGCTGGAGAGATGGCTCAGCAGTTAAGGGCACTGTCTGCTCTCGCAGAGGATCCAGGTTCGATTCCAAGAACCCACATGGTGGCTAACAGCCATCTGTAACTCCAGTTCCAGGGGCTCTGACACCCTCTTCTGACCTCTGCAGGCGTTGCATGACATGGGCATACTTACATACATGCAGGTAGTACACTCATGCATATAAAATAATAAATAAAATATAAAAAGTCCTTTATTCTTTTATATAGAATCATTCAGCAGCTGTTTGCTTTTCCCATGACTGCGCTGTGGTTCATTTGCATCAATGCCCTCAGTCTCATGGTTTGGGGGGACAAGTGTGCCACAGTGTGTTAGACGTTCACAAGCTTGGAGCTGAGCCGTGGTTGTAGCTGGTGAATTCTGTTACAAAGGTAGTTCTGTCATTATTACAAAATCAGCATGTTAGCATCACAGAAACTTAGAAAAACACAAGAGGATTTACAAACACGTGTACCAGTCCTGCGCGGTTCAAACCTCTGTGGGGTTAGTCCGGTCCTGTGCGTTTCCAGATCTTCTGTTTCGCATTTGTTTTAAGGTATTTGTTCTGCTCTGTCTGTTGTTAAAGTTCTCTGAATCAGCGGGTGCACAGTACCCACTGGAGGGAATCTGCCCATTATGCAGTGGCTGCGTCACCCTGGGAGGAGCCAGGCTCCAAGACAGGGTGCTGTGCCCCTGGCTCCTTTGCACAGGGCTCAGCCTCCCATCTCTGCATGTGTAGCTGCTCATGCCCTGCCTCCCTGGCATGGAGCTGGGATGTGTTAACTGAGGTCTCACACCGGAAGTCCTCAGCCCACGGCGGCCTCTCCAGTGTCCCCCTCTGGCAGTGTTCCCACTCTGTTTATTTTCCCAGCCATCCTAAAGGTGGAAGTGCTTGGGAAAAAGGAGAAGTCCTTTTAAAGGTCTTGATTTGTTGCCAGGAAGCTAGCCTTTGAAAGGGAGTGATTACTTTGTGTATGTTTTAATACAATTACAGGAAGTAGTACATGCTCACTGGAAAGTCGAAAATGGCTTGGAAGTGCACAAGCAGCAAAAACGAGGCTGCCCCTCCCCGTCCTCCCCCCTGCAGGAGGGCTGGGCCAGGACTTCACCCTGGCACCCTCAAAAGCTTGTTGTCCGCCCAAGACAAGTGGGAAGGAAGCTAGGTGCATGCACGCACGCACACAGACAGACAGACAGACAGACACACACACACACACGCACGCTCAGACTCACAGAATCTTGTTTTGTTACAACAGTTTTCCCCGTAGTTCTTTGCTTTTGTATTTTCTTGATTGAATGAAGAAAGGATTATCCATAGTGCAGTGACTGGCTGCTGTTCTCTGAGGTTCAGTGGACTGGCCAGGCAGGTGGACATATCTTTTGTTCTTCATCTACTACGCAGAATGCTGGCCCTCTGCTGGCCATGAGCTGTAGATGTCAGAAGGGTTGGGTAGTGACTTCAGAGCCCTTCGTGGCTCTTAGCCATTCCCAACCTGTGCCCATCTAAGGGAGCATGCTTGTGTGTCTATGCCTATGTGTGTGCATGTGCATGTATGTTTGTGTGAGTATGTGTGTATGAGTGTGATCTTTCTGAGCTCCCAGGAGGGTAAGTAGGACCAGGACCCCTTAGGTGCTTGGGTCCTATGTGTGGCCCTTTTCTCTTTTGGAGAAGTGGCTTGGTGAGCCACAACACACCCATTCTTAGGATGACTGGAACCAGCTCAATCAGAGCCTTCTCACAGTGTATCCCAGCTGGGACATTACTTAATGTCCTCATATCAGATGAAGACCAGAGACATGGAGACTTCTTTTTAAATATTTTATTTATTATTATTTTAATTTTATGTGTACTGCCTGCATGTATGTGAGTGCACCTGTGTCGTGCAATGCCGCAGAGGTCAGAAGAGGGCTTCGGATTCCCCTGGAACTGGAGTTAAGGACGGTTCATAGCCACCATGTGGGTGCTGGGAATGGAACCCAGGTCCTCTGCAAGAGCAGTCAGTGCTCTTAACCGCTGAGCCACCTCTCCAGCCCTGGAGACTTCTTTTTAACACTGTTCTGGGATTGGGTGTAGTCCTATCTTCATACCTTGCAATGTGTCCTGCTTAACGGCTCCCTGTGGGTTCTGAATTACGAGGGAAATCTTTGCCTGCATCCCCACACCTCCTGTGCAGAATTCTTAAGAACTCAAGAGCACTAAGTCCACACTCTAAAGAATTGAGCACCTGTGATTTCCAGGGCGTTCAGAAACCTTCCCTCTCACTTCCCCGGGCTCAGATCATCTCTTCCTCATCTTTATCTCAGCCTCGACAAGGCTCCGTGTCTGTGCTAAGAGGACACGCCCTCCCAGCCTATGTCTGCTCTCAGCTGGATCAGAGTGAGGACTGGCGCCTGGCTGGTGAAGCTGTGTGGAGGGCTCCGACCTCGCATACTTTCCCGCAGCGTTTTCAAACCCCGTCCTGTGTATCACAGTCACAGTCTTTTGCAACACTGACTCGGCAGCAGCCCCTGTCCATAGCCTGCAGAGTACAGTCTTCCCTGCACTGAAGCTGCACAAACATCCTGCAGGACCAAGGACAGGGCAAGACCCAGGCCCTGCCTGCCCAGCTGCATCAGGAGCATTTGCACTCTGGACACTGAACATGTGCCTTCATTTTGGATTTTTTTTATGCACACCAACAGCCAATTCTCCAATTTGGTGTCACCTACTGGGTGCCTTCCTTTTAGTTCAAGGCTGACCCTAACCACGGGCAATCAGCACTACATTCTGGCTTCCAGACTTGGGTTCACAGGCCTTACGACCACACCACAGACACCAAGTGCACTTGTAATTGACAGGAGACAAATCAGGCCTTCCCAGGATTTTTCAGTTCAGCATTTTATTGGAACAGCTCACAGAACCCATGAATACAATTTTCACATTGTTTTCAGTTTACCTAGCTATAGTCAAGTAAAAGAGATGTGTATACATAGGGTGTGGCGTGGGCAGAGCTCCCTGGGCATGGGCCCCGTCCACACTGAAAATGGTGGCATTTTCCTGTGGCAACTCCCTACCTTGCCTCAGCCTTAAGGGGCATCTTTGCAGATGAAGCTTTCTCCAGGAATCAGGTCCAGTTGTCAGGCACTGGCCTTAGCAAGGCGTGATGTGGGAGAGGCTCGCATGGGAGCCCTACACCATGGGCCTGGCTGGGCTCCGCAGTCCTGAGGCCTTCCCGCCTCCTCAGCTAGTCTCTGCATGCGCCAGAGGTGGTGATTTCTCCTAGACTTCATTTACGCACTTACACAAGAACTAGTTCCTACCTACATTCTCTCTCTTCACATCCTTGGAGAGATCAGCTCTAGAATGTTTGTTCCACCCAGAAGATGCAAGCCTCTGTTTCCATATCTTGGGTGGCCTGGAGCCAGCCCATCCTCTGCAGGGTGTGCTGTGGCCCTTCCTCAGCTCTCAGTAGGGAGAGAGGCTTCCCTGTCTGGTGCCTGACAAGCTAGGTAGAAACCAGGTGACGGGATCAGCCCAATCATGCCGCCAGGGGCCACTCACTCAGTCTCATTCCCTTAACAAGTCCAACAGGTGTCTTCGTGAATGGAATGTAACCGCCCTGACAGGAGAAATTCTAGAGACATTTGTGCCCCTCCCTTCAACTGCTAAACCATTGAGTCAATGAAGCCCAAAGAATGAAATCTTCCCCAGGAATCCCAGGCTCACCTGGTGCAGCCAGAGGAGGAACTCTCTCCCAGGAAGAGATCTCAAACCCACCTTGCATGATGAACTGGAGCTGAGACTGAAGGGTCAGTGATGGGCAGGACTACCTTGACCAGGACTGCTTACTTACAGATACCTTTTGCCTGCTATTTAAACCTCAACCTCATGTCAGGACCCTGAAGACAGACTTGGGGGCCAGTGGACCCCTTTATTTGTTCCTCTCTCCAGTGTGATGAGCCTTAGCTGTTAGGACTGCTGGGACCCAGGCTTGTACCTTACCCATTTTTACATAACAGCATGTGTTTGGAAACCTTTACCAGGGCCAGCGGGGGTCACAGTGGGAGCCTTCTGTTTTTTTTAAGATTGCACGTGATGCTGCCTTTCTTGGCCTCCAGCCAAGGCTCCTAATGGTACAAGGACCAACTTAGGCTAAAGTTTTCAATAAAAGCCATCACCTGCCCAGCGTGGTTGAAGAGGCCCAGCCAGGCTTGAGGGAGGCACTGGAGAGGTCTGGACTCAGAAGCATTTTGATTCTCAGGCCACTCACAGGGTCTGTGTCTGTCATTCACACATCCTTCCTGTGGTGGTTTGATGAGAAATGTCCCCCATAGGCTCCAAGTATTTGAATAGTGGGCTCACTCGATGGCGCTGTTTGCAGAGGTTTAGGAGGCGTGACCTTGCTGGAGGAAGCAGGTCTCTGGAGGTGGGCTGTGAGAGGCCATGGCTTGGCCCATTTTGAGTTTGTCTGTCTGTGTCCTGTGCCTGCTGGAAGACGTGAGCGCTTAGCTTTCTGTCCTGGCTGCCTTCTGCCACAATGGATTCTTACCTCCTGGAACCATAAGCCCAACAAATTCTTCCTTCTATAAGTTGCCTTGATCATGATGTTTTATCACAGCAACAGAAAAATAACTAATACACCTCCCCAGCAGGGCTGGGCATGGAGGATGGAGCAGGATTCTGCAAGGCCACAGGCTCATGATGACCTCCGGAATGAGCAGACCTGAGCCTAGCCCATTTTTATCCTCTGTCCAAAGATATACTGTGCCCATTGCATGGAGGGGAAACTGAGGCAGAGAATAAATCACTTGACTAAAATAAAGAGTACCAAGTGGTGGAGCTTTGGCCACTGGGCACAGTGACAGTGTACCTTCACCGATGCTCCTGTCCCTACCCACAAACACTGTAAAGGAGAGGGAGAAAGGAGGACAAAGCAAAGAACTAGGCAGCCTGTGCATGTGTGGAGCCATAGCAACTAACAGTGTGGGCATGGGTAGTGGGAAGCAGCTCGAGTCTACCTGTAGGGCTGGCCTCCTTTGTCCTGGCATCTACCCAGAAGGCACTGGGTCTCCTGCTCTGTTCCTCCCTTGCTGATTTGAAAGGGGAGTGTAACTCTCATGTGTTCCTCTTTTTGTTGCTTCGTATGGCTTGAAACTCCAGGTAATCCATTGACCTGGTATTTATGCTAAAATGCTAATAAGTTGTGCAATTTTTTTGAGATGGGTCATTCCCACGCAGGTGGCAGCTCCTGGGAGGACCTGCCCCTAAAAGGCCTAAAGGCGTCATACCAAGGATAGCAGCACAGGAATCCTGGGCTGCATCAGTGGGAAGCTGAACTCTGAAAGGATCCTGGAGGTGCCATGTCTGCTGGCTTGTTGGAGTACAAAGCATCCCGGGTAGGTGACAGAGTAGCCTGGCCCCAAATTGGAAGCACTGAGCACCAGCCAGGAAAAGACCCAGTTCCTTCCTCTTAAAGGAAATGTTTTGTGTATGTCTTTTCATGCAGAGCCTGTGAAGAAGAGAGAGTTCCCTTCCCAAACAGATGTTTAGGTTGTGTTTGCCCGGCCGGTGTTGTATTTTCACAATACCCCCTTGTAATGCAGGATTGTGGAAAAGCCTCCTGTTGGTTTCAAGGTGTCCTACTTGAGCAGAGAACTTTGTTGGGGTGGGGGTTGGAATCCCGGTGTAGGTTCAGGTTCACCCATCTAGCCCACACACAGTAGCATTGCCTGTGGTTGTGTTTCCAGAATTTTCATCTTAATCCTCTGGGAGAGTTCCTTATGAAATAAACCTTCAGGTCTGTATATTGTGACTTAGCAGGCATATAGTATATAGGTTAGTATTCGTGGTGCTGTGATAAAACATGACACAGCAACGTGAGGAAGAAGAGGGTTTATTTTCATACAGTTGAGGAGGTGCGGCAGGCACAGGCGGCTGGTCACATGGCCTCTGTGTTCGGGAAGCAGAGACATGAGTGCTGGTGCTCAGTTCACTTTTTCCTTTTTGTCCAGTTCAGGAACCCAGCCCATGGGAGGCGCTGAGCACCTTTAGAGTGGGTCTTCCCTCCTCGGGTAACTCAGTCTAGAAACTCCTTTATAGATGTGCTCAGAGGCTTGTCTCCTAGGTGATTCCAGGTCCTAAAAGTTGACAATCAAAATGCACCATCACAGGGCTGGAGAGATGGCTCAGTGGTTAAGAGTACTGGTTGTTCTTGCAGAAGACCTGGGTTCAGTTCCCAGAAACCACAGGGCAGCTAACAGTTATCTGGAACTCCAGTTCTAGGGGATCTGACACCCTCTTCTGACCTCCGAGGGCATTGCGCAACATCAGTGCACTTACATACATACAGGCGATACACTCATACACATAAAACAAAAATAATAAATAAAATATTTAAAAACGTTAACTGTCACTTAAGGTCAACCCTGTAGATGTTGTGATAGTATTAAACTCTTGTTGATTGTACTTTTAAAACTGAGCACCTTCTGTTTCAGAGTAGAAATATTGTTTTATATCCTACTTACACATCTTTTAAGAATATTTACAGTGATGAAAATAGGTTGCAGAGCTGGAAGATTCCTGATTTGGAACTGGTATTGAAGGATCTGTACCCAGTGTGCTGGAAGCTTCAGCTACCAACTTGACACCCCTGGGAAGAGGGAGCCTCAGTTGGGGAATTTCTTATACTGGACTGGCCTGTGGCCATGTCTCAGGGGCGTTTTCTTGGTTGTTGAGTGATGTGGAAGGGGCCAGCCCACTGTGTGCGGTGCCACCCTGGCTGGTGGTCTTGGTTTGTGCTGCCCTTACCAAGGACAATCAGGTTCAGTCCCCAGCACCCACATAGCAGCAAACAACCATCTGTAACTTCAATTCCAGGAGATCCAACACCCTCTTCTGGCCTCTGCAGGCATTTCATGCCTGGGTGCACCTGCTTACAGGCAAAACACTCATACACATAAAATAGAAGTAAAGAAAAGGGAACAGGCTGAGCACAGACCAGAGATGCGAGACAGGCAGCAGTGACCTCTGTGGTCTGCTTTTCAGTGCCTGACCACAGGCTGCTGTCCTGAGCTCCTGCCCCCCCTGGTCACCCTCCATGATGAACTGTTCTCTGAAGGTAAAATAATCCCTTTCCTCCCAAGTTGGTTTTGACCAGAGTGTTTTATCACAGCAATAGAAAGCAAACTAGAATACCCAGAAAGGAAGACGCTCTACAGAGAGACATCCGTGGCCCTTCCTTTGGCCGTCAGACCATTGAAACAAAGCTCCCCAAAGAATTGGAATTTCCCGAGGAACTCTCACGCTCAGGAAAGAAAAGACTTAAAACCCTGGTGCCAGTCAGAGGAGGAACTGGCCATTAGAAAGCGATTTCATACAGTTCTGACAACTCATCAGACTACCTTGGGGGACACACAAAAGCCAAGATATGCTAGGCACAACCACATCCCAACTATACATACCTCTTGTGCTCTGTTTAACCTGCACCTTGTGTCAGGACCCAGGTGCATGCAGACTTGGGGCAGTCACTGAATTTGTTCTTTATTCCTGGCCCGATGTGACCACACTAAATACATCTCTTTTCTCTTCAGTAATGTCTCTTTATTCGCCTTCTTGAGGACAGGTGACTGGGCTCCTTAAGGCTGCCAGGGCCCACGCTTGGTGCTAACAGTTGCAGCAATGGATTTACTTCCTTTTTATTTGGAGGTTTTTTTCCTTATAGAATGTGATTAAAGTGAAAAACAGCCTTTTAGATGCATTCCCCAGCTGTGTCCCCAGTTCCTTTGAAGACATAAATAATTAAGTAATTCCCAATTCCAGAGTGTTCTGAGAGGAGGCACTGAGGCCGCTTCACCACAGGTCAGTTGAAAAGTGAAACAGCGGTAGGGGCTTTCTTCTTGGCAAGCAACAGCACAACTTGGGTGCCTCAAGCAGGGACTTGGGGCTCTCCATGTACACAAAGGAGCAGGGTTTCCAGGTAGGAGCTATTTCTGTAGGTGTGTGGCTGTCTGAGTTTATGGTCTTGAAGCCAGGGAGGACAAAAAGGTAAAGGCTTCCTGCTGCCCTGTGCCAGGACAGACTATATGGGACGGTGCCAACAACCTGAAGGCTCTTTCATCCAGAAGTGCCCCAGACACATGCTGACCCAAGCCATCACCTGCCTACTGCAGCCCTGGGAGGGTTGCTACCTTGACCACTCTTCCTTTGGAAGGAGGAGAGTTATTCGGAATCACAGCTGAGCCTTCTGATATGGCAGGTGTCATTCAAGATTCTGTGCTTGCTTTGGGGAAAATATCTCAGGAGTCAGACAGGTCTGTGTGTGATTGTTTTGTCTAGGGAGCTTGTTCCTGGGAGGCAGATGTGGCTAGATGGTAGACACTGCTGCTATTAACCTCACCAAAAGCTCGACTTCGGAAACAATGCAGTTGGTAAAGTGTCTGCCTTGCAAGCATGTGGACCCGAGTCCTCCAGAACCCCTTGGAGGTAGAGACAGACAGATCTCTGGAGCTTGCCGTCCATCTAGCCTAGCTAAATGGGTGAGTCCTAGTTCCTAGTGAGAGACCTTGTCTCAAAAAAATAAGATGTGGTGGTGCACACTTTTAATCCCAGCACTTGGGAGGCAGAGGCAGGAGGATCTCTGTGAGTTCAAGGCCAGCCTGGTCTACATAGAAGAGTTGCAGGCCAGCTGGGACTACAGGGAAAACCTGTCTCAAAAACAAATGGAGAAACGATTGAGGAAGACATCCCAACATCATGCTCTGAATTCCACACATGCCTCTGTAGATTGGCACACCTACACATACCACACACAGAGCTGTTGACCCTTGGCCTGTCCACATATGTGTACACACACACACACACACACACATATGAAAGACTGTTAATTTTGACAGTCCAGAGGGAACACTTGGAACCCAAGCCAGGCCTTGAAAGCTATGCTTAAACAGGCTGACTGGAAAACCTGGGGACCATCTTTGGGTTGAGCTCTTAGGGTCATAATCAGGTCTCTACCCCTCATGGGCACCAAGGTAGTTGTCAGCCTTGGGCATTCTGGGCCTTTAGGAAGGCTGATGAGTTGGCAGGGTCCCCCTGAACTTGAATAGGATCCTGCCTGCTGCTGTTCAGGCCAGGGCCCAGGAGGTGAAGCCCTGCTTGAATTGGGAGATGTTAATCACCATCGTGGGTCACCGTAAATTCGCTAAAGAAGATTACTAGTTGACAAATGAGACCTTTACCCTTCTCAGTGGCTGAGGTGGGGCTCTGGAAGAGTTTGGCCCTGACGGCTGCCCCACCGACACTCCCTGTATAAAAAGCGGGAGCTGTTTCCTTGGGATGGCACATCAGAATGTTCAGATAAGCCACTTGTGGTCTCTCATGTCAGCTAGCATCACAAGTTTGAGGCCAGCCTGGGCTACATAGTGAAGTCCAGGCCATACTGATCTGCAGAATGAAACTGACAGAAAAAAAAAACAAAACTTGAGACAGAGAATGGTGGTTGTGTCCCAGGCCTGTAGTCCCAGCTCTCAGGAGGTCGAGGCAGGAACATGTAAAGGGCTGGGACAGGAGCATGTAAGGGCCAGGCCAGCCTCATGAGTGCAGATCAGCCCACACTACAGAGTAGAGCCTGTCTCAGAAAAGCAAAACAAGGGCAGCTCCTCAGCCCCAGCCCACGGATGGTGGGTTGATGGGTTCAGATGGTTTGTTTAGTGAGCTTTCAGGAGGAACAGAGAGGAACAAAGGCTGGTCTGTACGGCTGCTTCTGCAGAGGGTAGAAGCCTTGAGGAGGTACTATGGAAAGACTTTCCAACCCTAGAGGCGCCATTAATAATTACGCCAGCTTTACTGGTGGGGCTTCCAGGCTGGTTTTTTTGTTTGTTTGTTTTTTTTTTTTTTTTTTTTTTTCCTGTTTCTGTGATAAAATACCTGTCAAAAGCAGCTTAAAGGACAAAGGTTTTGTTGAAGGTCCAGTTAGTCATGGTGAGATGTCATGGTGGTGGGGGTGTGAGACAGCTGGTCATAGTGCATCTATTTCCAGAATTCAGAGAAATGTACACTGGTGCTCAGCTTCCTTCCTGATTTTCCTGGAGTCCAAGACTCAAGCCCTTTATAATGGGTCCACTCACCTCAATGAACTTAAGATACGCCCCCCACGGGCATGCCCAGAGGCTAATCTAAATTATTCCTCACAGGTGTGCCTGGAGGCATGTTCCCTAGGTGATTCCAGACTGTCTGGTTGAGAGTCAACACTAACCATCACAAAGTTAATCATGAGCCTTGGAGTCTTGTGTTCCAGAAGTTTTAAAGCCCTTTGACCTGATTTCTGACTTGCTTTTAACCAAGGTCATGGCAGTCTGTGTTTATTGAGAGATGGATGGTGGGCAGCTTTCTGTGGTCTAAAGCTTCTTGTGAGAGTCTCTGTACCCATCAAGCCATGTGTTTATAGTAAAGTGCTGATCAGTTCAGTGTAGAAAGTTCCAGAGCACAGTGAGTCCATCAAGCCATCCGCTGTTTTATTTCCAAGCAGTACAGGGCGCAGGCCGTGGGGACCGAGGACCCTGAATTTTCCCTGCATTGGTCATTGGTCCTTGGTGCTTGCAGCGTCTCTGGTACTGAAATTTCCAGAAAGGGTTGTTTAAAGATCATTTATTTTTAACATGAATCGATGACATTTCTTATCCAAACATTTTTTTGTTCCAACCCTCTGTGAACTCTAGAAACAGGGAAGATGCATAACTAGTCCCTGTCCTCGACCTTCTGAGAGCAATGTCCTGGGAATGGGTGAAGAGTAAAAGTTGGGCAGGATGGTTTGTTTAGTAAGCTTGGTAAGCTCAGGATTCCTCTCTGGACAGAAGCTGTGGGTGCAGTGCATCACTGGGGGTGTGTTAGAGTATGTGGGGCGGGGGGTCGGGTATGAATGGCCTGGCCCTGAACTTGTGCAGCAGCAGGCCTGGCAAAATAATTATTTTCATAATCTTTTGGCTTAGTGTTTTAGACTCTGAGAAATCCCCTAGAGAATTAAAGCATTTTCTCTCTCTCCCTAAGTAAACTCCAGTGGTGGGGTCAGCCATTCCCTGGGGAGGGCAGAAGTCTATCTTGCATCATCCTCAGATTCCCAGTAGCTCAACTTTGGCCAAACACCCCGACCAACTAACGGCTACCTCCCCACCCTGCTACGCAGTGCCCCCAGCATGCCTGGCTGTGCAGCCCTTGTACACCTGGCACCTGGTCTTGGTGTACAGTGGGCATGTTCAGTGTTTTGCCAGCATGAATGGAATCTGACTTAGGAGATTTACTCCCTTAGGACTCCATGGCAAAAACTGGACATTTTTTATGGCTATGCAATTGCCCCTCTGCAGTGCCTTTTGGTTTGGTCTCTTACTGATGTAATTACTTGTCTGTGTCTTCTAGAATTTTATTATAAAATACAAGCTTTTATAATTGAGCTTATGTTATAATTCTATCTTTGTAAGGGTTGTATAATTTCACAACCATCAAGTATTTTATAAGTTCTTTGAAATAATCCCATGTTAAAAACAACAGGAATGAGTTAAAATTATTTAGGAACAAATAATTTTTATGTTCTGGGTAAATCTTTTAACTTTCTCTTGTCACTGCATGAACTGAGCAAGCCGCAGACTTTAAACTCCTACTTGTGTTACCTATGACTTGCTTTCTTTTCAAGAGTTATTTTTAGCAGAAGATGGCTAATGGCTTTTCTCTATATGAAGGTAGAAATGTCTAAAGCTTTTTTAAAAATTTATTTATTATTTTTATTTTATGTGTATGGGTGTATTGCCTGCGTGTAGGTAAATGCACACGTGTCATGCAATACCTGTAGAGGACAGAAGAGGCTGTCTGATCCCCTGGAACTGGAGTTATGGACAGTTTTTAGCTGCCATGTGGGTGCTGGGATTTAAACCCAGGTCTTCTGCAAGAGCAGTCAGCGTCCTTAACTACTGAGCCATCTCTCCAGCCCAGAAATGTCTAAAGCTTGTAAAAAGATTACATTTATTTATTTGTGCCAGTGTGTGCATGCATGTGCACGTGTGAGAGAGTTGGGGGCAGTCTTGCACATGCCATGGTGGGTATGTGGAGGTCAAAGGAAAACTTGCTGCTTCTCTGTTTCCACCACATGAGTCCCAGGATCGAACTCACATCATTAAATTTGGTAGCATGTGCCCTTAGCTTGGTGAGCTCTTGTCTAGGGAATTTAAAAGCAGCTGTTATTTAAAAAATAAAAATAAAACAGGGGGTTGGAGAGATGGCTTAGTGGTTAGGAGCACTGACTGCTCTTACAGAGGACCTGGGTTTGGTTCCCAGCACCCACATGGTGGGTAACAACTGTCTGTAATTCCAATTCCAGGGGATCTGATGCCCTCTTCTGGCATCCATGGGCCTTACATGACACAAGAACTGTGTATGCACTTAAAGGTAAAAGACCCACACACATAAAAATAAATAAAATTTAAAAATATAACAGCAGCCCACCCTCACCTCTCTCTGCTTCCCTGGGCCTGCACAACCTGCAGGCCTCTCTCTGACCCACAGGCCTCTCTCTTCGGGTAGGTCAATCGCTTCCCCCGCTCCTCGACTCCCCCAACCTCATTCACCCATCTCTCCTGCTCACTCATTCAGTTTTATGTCTTACAGGGCTTATACTGAGTTCAATATTGTATGACTGTATTAATTCAACTGTGAACCTAAAAATTTACAGCCACCTTTGAAAGAGATGTATCTTTGCTCTGGAATGTGTTACTGAATATGTTAAAAGCTGTAATGAAATGCTTCTTCTAATCATGTGGTTATTAAATTTAAAAAAATTAAAAAGTAAATAAATAAAAGAAAAAAAAGTAGTTTAATCTAGGTCAGGTGTAGTGATATACACCTTTAATCCCTGAGAGGTGCGATCCAGGGGCCAGGGGCTCCTCCATGAGAGGTGCGATCCAGGGGCCAGGGTCATACAAAGCAGTGCAACTGGAAAAATAAAACAATTATGAAGCACAGGAAAAAAATGCAGGTTTAATTATAAATTAACTTGGATCATTATGTTATTTTGTTAATCAATGTATGGTTATGATGTATGGTCTTTTATAGTTTAGTTGTAATAATGAAAATATTTATAACATAGATCTTAACACACAAAAAAAAATAACTGCAATTTTAAGAAAAGTTTAAGGAAGAAAACCTGTGTTATATGTGGAAAAGCGCTACAGCTAGATCGGGGTAGGACAGAATTTAACTCCTGAGAACCCCATCAGGAAGCCAGGGTCTGATGCAATGTTTCCAGTTTTCAATGGTTACATGATAGAAAAGACTGAGTTATTGGATACAAGGTTGAGAATAAAAATTCTTGCCCTTCCTAAAGTAAGAAGTCCAGATTATCCAGTGAAATAAAGATGTCTGTGGTAGGTCCTGCCCTTACCGTCCTCTAAAGATTCCTGGTTCCTTTCTCCCTCAGGTGGTGGTCTGTCATGTGGTGGGCGAGACCCTTCAGTTCTTGGTCAATGTGAAGCCTGCCTCAGCACAGGCAACAAGCACAGGATGTCAGCTCTATGACGTGAGGCTCTCCTCGTTTCATTTAAAGGTAAGGCTGGGTGGATGCCACAAGTCACAGGAAATCACTGTAGACTCGAAGTGGTATTCTCTGCCCTCAGTGGAACACAGGCTGAATCAGCAATGGCAAGTTACAGAGCTGTGAAAGTCAGTGTTCTTAGCAAGCGTGTCAGGCCAGCATCTTTGCACTGTAATCCTTTGTGAACAAAACTCAGAACAGCATACAGCGCACTGAGCCAGTGTGTTGAGGACAGTTGCACATGCACGTAGGGCTCACAGTGCCTGGTCTTTGCTTGACTGTGGAACCTTCTCCAAGTCCTCACATGTGCCCGTTCTGCTGTCAGTCCATCCCATTGTTAAAGATGCTCATGATTCTTTTGGCTCACTGGAAGACCCGGGACATGCCCCCTACCCCACGGTCTAGGGCCTAATCGCACCTGGCAAGTCCCTTTTTCCATGTCTGGCCCCCTATATAAGGCTGCAGGGGTGAGGGCCTGGCCACGTTTCCATGGTTCTTCCTCCCCAAGATGGGTGAGACTATTCAGGATGGGAACCAGTCAAGGCTGTTGGGGCGGCCCAGGCAAGAGGAGGAAGGGTGCCATGGCACTCTCTGTGTTGTCCCTAGAGACTTGTGAACATGGCCTCTAGGGGAAGCCCATGCCCAGGACTGGCGAGAACAGATTCTCTCCCCTCTGCTGTGCCTTGGTGACATGCACAGAAAGAGGAATGCAGTGCATAACAAGTTCCTCTCTCAGACGAGACGGCAGTCAGTGACACCTAGCCTCCTTGGGGGCCAGCTCAGGCAGAGGAAGGGCTGGGAAGGGGGTTGGGCATCTTTACTTCCATGCTGAAAGAATATGTTAGGCTAAGGTGGAGAACAAATGAATAAAAGAATGCACACAGAGCACACAGCACACACAGCAGGCACACAGAGCACACACTGCATGCACATAACATAACATACACATAGTAATATGCATGCAAACAGCCTGTCCCATTGTTAAAGATGTATAGCATGTACACATAGCACATGCAGAATGCACACACAGCACAATGCACATACAGAGCATGCACATAATAATATGCATATAGTACACATATAGCATGTGCACACAGCACACACAGCATGCACATAGTAATACACAGCATGCACACACGGCACACTGCATGCACATGATATGCATGCGCACAGCACATACAGCATGTGTACACAGCACGCAAAATGCATACTTGGGGTATGCGCATACACGAGGTACATGCACACAGCACACACAGCATACTCATACCCAGCATGCACATACAAAAGGTGTGCGCACAGCACACATGTACAACACATGACACTGCACACATTCACATACCATGAACGGAGCATACATGCATAGAGCATGCACACAGCATGTACACACAGCATTCATATACATTATGCATACAGCACATACATACAGCATGTGGACACATGCACATACCATACACATAGAGCTAATTACAGTCCTGGTGGGGAGAGCAGCTGTTTGTAACCTCTTCTTGGTTGTTTGTTCGAATAGCTGGAGTTCCACATGGAAGAGAGGAGAGAGGACATCCAGATCAGGTGGTCCTTCATTCACATGCCAGAAACAGCCGTTGAGATCCAGCCCCGGACCCCAGGGGAGGTCAGTCCGTAAGTTTGTCTTCTTCCACTGATGTGAGGATGTGTATGTGGCAGAATGTGCTGCTGAGGAGCTGAGGTGCAGATGGGGCGGCTCTGAGGTGGGCAGCCCCTGCCAGCTGCCCTCCCTATGCTGACTCCAGCCACATGGGACAGGACACTGAGGGGACAACTTAGATGGAGAGGATCCTTTCCCTCCATGCTTCCTGGGGCCTTGGGAACTGGGCTGCAGTGCGTGTGTGCGGAGTGGCCTGGGTGTCACTTTCCTTTGTGGGACAAGGAGTTCCTTCTGGCAGCTTTCCTGAGAGCCCCCTGTCCTTCTGCCCTGGCAGACCCTACCGAGGCAGCACCCCAGGTGAGGTGTGTGGATTTAAAAGTGCATCTGCCAGTGAAGTTTCCTTGCCTTTCCCCTCTCCTTTTGTCTTTTCTTCTCGTAGTCTGAGGAATGGACCCAGGGCCTTGCAGAAGCTCAGCAAGTGCTCTGTCCTTGATCTGCATCCCAGCCCTGTCAGTAGATAATTCAGCCTTCATGCTCTGGTCTGTTCGTTTGTTGTCTTTTTTTTGTAACTTTTTTAATTGATTTTTTTTGTATTTCATACAGAATATCTTAATCATCTTTATACCCTTTCTCCACTGGCCCCTTCCATAGCGCCCCCATTGACTTTCGTGCATTCTGTCATTTGTGTTAAGATCTGTTGAGTCAAATTAGTGTCCCCAGACATCTTTCAGTGCACGTTCATCCACTGAGGTTTAGTCAGTCTATCTAGAGTCCTTCCCTTTAAGAAGGTCAGCTGTTCCTCACCCAGCAGTGATCAGCTGCCAATAGTTCTTTGGCTAAGATTGGGGCCTGCTGCCCATTTCCACAGTTCTGTGCTAGGTTTCTGTAGGTTCATATGAGCAAGATCCCAGGAGCCTGGAGAACTTTTATTTCCATATGGTCCTGCACCTCCTCCCTGCCTCTCACAATTATTCTACCCCTCTTCTCCACAATGGTCCCTGAGTCCTAGGTGGGTGATGTTTAATATAGGAGTCTTGTCCAAGGACCCACACTCTGCAAACTTATTCTCTCGTTTGGCCATGTGTGACCTTTTGCATTCATGGCCATCTGTTGCATGAGGGAGCTTTATTGATGAGAGTTGAGAAACGCATTAGTGTCCTCCTCACTACTTGTTCCACTGTGCTCCACGAGCCTTAGGTGTAGAGGTTGTACTGTACATGTGTCACTTAGGGCTGGGCAATTCACAGACAGTCTTTGTGTGTGATCAGTTGTGGAACTCTGTAATTTTTGTTGCCTTTTTGAGACAGGGTCTCCCTGTAGCCCCAGCTGGCCTGGAACTCACTCTGTAGACTGGGTTGGCCTCAATCTCACAGAGATCCACCTGCCTCTGCCCACCAAGTGCTGGGATTACAGGTGTGCGCTACCACACCCGGCTTAGCCTTCATGTTTTCCCGTACATGTATACAGTGTCAGCATTCTATGTTGGTTTGGCTGGTAAATTTGAGTTACACTTCTTTTAACTTGCATACTTCAGACTTGTAGCTCATTAGGTGCCATCCCACCCTATCCATTCCCTCCTCCTCCTTCCTTCTGGCTTTTGTGACTTTTCCCTGCTAATTACATCTCGCCCCGACAATGACATCTGTCCAGGCTTGCAGTCAGTGTGCAGCTGTATGTGCTGTTCTGTGTTCAAACATTCCGTGAGTCATATCCCCCTCGGGGTAGCTATGTTATCGATCTAAGTTCATTTGCCTCCGTTAGTATCCAGCTGTAGATTTTCCCTCATCTTCATTGATTTGTGTATGTTTTTGACTATGGAAGATACCAGCATAATCTGTAAGCTAGCACCACGGGAAAGCTAGACTGGGAGGTGGCTCTGTCTGCTCCGCTCCTCAGCCCCATCCACACCTGCACACTCATGTCACTGTTTTATTTCTTCTGGCAAACACAATCTCGTTCCTCCTCCTGTACCCTGTGCTTCCTGCTCCCCATCCCTGATACCCCATCCTCCTGACAGACACCCTATAGGATTCTCTGATGGCTTTCTCTATGGAAGCACTCTGGGATTAATTAATCTGCTCTGTAGTTGACTGTTCCTGAGTCTATGATCACATCAGACACCTGCCCTCAGGACCTGAGCTCCTCAGCCACCTTGCCAGCCCACTCAGCTGAGTGAGAAGCAATTGTGCATGTCAGAACAGAGAGGTAGAAGCCCAGTGTGAGGCACAACCATACTGTGGAGTAGTATTCAGCCAGATAAAAGAGTGAGATGCTGGTTATGTCACATCCCAGCAAGCTTTGCAAACACCAAAAGAAGCTGACTCAGGAGGCCACATATATGATTCATCATGAGGCAGATCCAGAGAGAGAAAGACCAGTGGGTCCAGGGGCGGGGGTGGGACTCCTGGTTGGGGTGAGCTCTGAGGTTTACCTTTAGGGAGTGGAGAAAATGTTGGGAACATGTTATGATGTCCCACAGGACAGTGAACATTTAACATTTAAACATTTAAAGTGGTTATGCTTATGTTGTGTGACTTACATTTCCCCTTCTATTTTTT
>NW_008332152.1:340058-375553 GCF_000622305.1 Nannospalax galili | reverse complement strand
AGGTCAGAAAAGGGTGTCAGATCCCCTGGAACTGGAGTTACAGACAGTTGTGAGCCGCCATGTGGGTGCTGGGACTCAAACCAGGTCCTCTGCGCCAGTGGCCTAGTTTTGTTGTTGTTATTTCTTTCTTTGTTGTTTTTTTTGTTTTGTTTTTGTTTTTGTTTTGTCTTTTTGAGACAGGGTCTCCCTGTAGTCCCAGCTCACCTGAACTCACTATGTAGGCCAGGCTGGCCTTAAACTTAAAATGATCCACCTGCCCCTGCCTCCCAAGTGCTGGGATTAAAGGCGTGCGCCACCATGCCGGCCATTTAAGTGGAAGTTGTTGTCAAAGGCCCATGGGGGAGAGTGGTCTCCCAGCCCAAGACACAGACCCTTAACTGCTTTGACCACCTGGATTTGTCTCTAGACTCTCTTAATATGAGTCAGAGCCATGTAAGCATCAGCTATTTTATTTCTTAGTATTTTGGAGATCTGTAGTTGTAGAGAGTGGGATTGACTTTCAGTAAATACAGACCGAGCTCGCTGTAAGGAACTCTGGCTGAGCAGAGGACAGGCAGCTGATTATCTTCCTAACAGCACAGCTCCCTGCTGCCTTCTGAATCAGCTTCTGTTATGCAAGTTGGAAGTACCCCACAGGCTGGTGAGAGCCAGTGCCTCCAAGCATCCTGCCTACTAGGCCGGGTGGGAAAGAGCTCTCAGTGAGTGGCTGACAGCAGAGGGATGGACCCAAGGTGCCGGTGACACTACACAGCTCCCAAGGTGCCTCCCGCACAGCGGTGTTGGAACCCAGGGTACTGAATCTTGGCAGAACTCACTCCCTCACAGCTGCTGTCCTCAGACCTCGGGACAGTGTGAGGCCGAGCCAGCAAGCAGTGAGTGGCCTGTCCGTTTAGCAGATAGCCACCTGACCCTGGTTCTCAAGAGTGAAAACCAAAGCTGTAATATCAAAACAAGACTCTGGTATATCCACGACCAAATCATCCTTCACATGCATCCAGATTTTAAAAAACCAAATCCTGTGTGCTAAAATCATATATGGTGCTCTGAGGCACAGACTAGTGAGCATAGGACTGAGCACAACCACCCAGCTCAAGAACGGGACAAAGTGGGTCCCATGAAACTCCCTGTGGTCCTTTGACACCCTTCCAAGCCCCCATAGTATACTGGGACACTGAGTATGGGGTACCTCTGAACTACAAAACTGTGACAGTTAAACCTTGATTGTCAAGGTCCCATGAAACTCCCTGTGGTCCTTTGACACCCTTCCAAGCCCCCATAGTGTACTGGGACACTGAGTATGGGGTACCTCCGAACTACAAAACTGTGACAGTTAAACCTTGATTGTCGGCTGGATGGGATTTAGAATCACCATGGAAACAAACATCAGGACATGCCTGTAAGGGAGTTTCTAGGTTGGATTCACTGAGATGAGAAGACCCTGCTGCGTAGGCAACACCACCCCATGGGCTGGGACCCCCGAATGAGTAAAAAGGGATAACAAGCTGAGCACCAGCGTTCATCTCTCTCTCTCTCTCACTCTCTCTCTCTGTCTCCTGAGTATGGATTCAGTGTGACCAGCTGTCACACCTTCCCTGCCATAATGTACCCTCAAACTGCGAGCCAAAACGAATCCTTCCTTCCTTAAGTTGCTGATGTCAAGGGTCTTATTCACAGCAGTGACAAAGACCACTAAAGCAGCTACCAATCCAGAGACCCAGCAGCTGAAAGGAACTGGTACCTATGGCCTTGTGGTTCCGGGGCCGGAGTCTGTGCACGACGTGGCTGGTCCTGAACCCTGGGTGTCTTTGATTGTCAAGTTCTTGACTGGACTTTGTTCCTTTGCAGCCCAGGGGCTTTGTCAGCCTGCTTGTCGGCCCATTTTGGTTCCTTATGGAATGAGGTTCCCGACTTCAACCTGGCTGTGTCAGGCCGTGCTCTGTTCCAGGCTGCTGCCGTGCCTGGCCTATTATGGGCCAGCAGGAGGGTTGTGGTCCTAGTGACAGCCAGTGTAGCCGTAATGCCATGTTGCTTGATGTTGCCTGATGGTGCAGCCCCACACATGCCTGTCAGGTGCCCACACGAGGTGTGCAGTGATCTGATGGTCTGTCTCTCTCCAGGAGCACGTACTTGAGGCAAACGTGCTGTCCGAAGCCCTTAAGGATCTTTTCAAGCATCTGGTTAGTGCTGCTTTTCCATTGGTGTTTCTGAGCGCCAAGCCCACAGGGGTCCAGGAATCTCAGGTAAGCCCAACTGTGGGGTGCAGGAGCTTCTGAACATGCTTGTCCCGTGCCTTCATTTCCCACAATGGGGTTGCGATTGGACAGATGTTACCTGTGGTCCTGGGTGGAGCCTCAGGATCCCAGCTCTGCAGGTGGGAGAGGCTACGGGCCACCCAGTGTTGACCTCCTGATGAGGCCACAGTTCCCTGCTTTGCATCATTCATCAGACGGTATCAGTTAGCGACAGTGTTTAGTGATGAGCTCTGGGTGTGAAGGGTCACAGGAGTATGAGAAGTCGTCTTTACCCCCTGTGTGTACCGGGCAGCTCGGCCAGTAGATGAAAACAGAAAGGCACTGTGGACACCCCTGGGGCCCTTTTGAGGAATGAGGCAGAGGACTCGGCCTTCCAAAACTGGGGGAGGAATCAGTCATGGATCCAGAGGTAGGCACCAGCCCCAGCCGATCCCTCCCAGTGGTCCTGTTACAGTGGATTCTTGCAGATCCGAGGGGACTGACTGACTATAAATGGCACTATCAAAATGGGAGAAAGTTCACAAAATAGCAGTATATTTTCAGAATCCATGGATTCAGAAAACCAAAGGACCAAATATCATAAACTCAATCATGTTTTACAATAAAATTGTAGGGTTTTATCAAGTGGTGCACCCACTGGTCAGAGCTGTCCAGAGAAACTGAGTCCTTGTATCAGGGGGAGTGTAGATTGAGTGTGTGTCCTACAGTACTGGTCACATGATGTTCCGGCTGACGCATGCATGGCGTGAGTCCAGTCCAGGTCTAAAGCCTTGAGCACCAGGAGCGCGAATTGTTTGATCCCAGTCCAAAGACTGACCATAGGCCCAGGGCTTGAGGCTCAGAAGCCAGTGCTTCTGTTTGAGTTTAAAAGTAGGAAAAAGGGCTGGTGAGATGACTCAGTGGTTAAAAGCACTGACTGCTCTTGCAGAGGACCCAAGTTGGGTTCCTAGCACCCACATGGCACCCACAACTCTCCGGTTCCAAGGGAGCTGACACCCTCTTCTGACCTCCACAGGCATTGCACGACACGGGTGCACTTATATACATACAGGCAATATACTCATACACATAAAATGAAAATAATAAATTAAAAAAAATAAAAGCAGGAAGACACATGGACCTGCCCAAGCCTTCTGGAACTCTCTCTTATTTGGGAGTGACTCAGCCTTTTCTGCCCAGGCCTTCAACTGGAAGCTGGAGCTGGAGCTGGAGCTGAGTTGGAAGAGTGCTTGCCTAACATGCATGATGTCCTAGGTTCAATCCCTATCATAGCAAACACTGATCACGGGGGTGCCTGCATGCAGTCCTAGCACTTGGGAGGTAGAGGCAGAAAGATCAGAAGTTCAAGACCAGTGTGGGCTTATGAGACCTCACTCAGAAAAAATCAATCTGTCCTAAACATTGATCTCATCCCAAACCACCCTCACAGAAACACCCAGAACAGTGTTTTATCAAACACCTGAGCATTTTTGGCCCAGGGAAACGGATGCACAAAACTCACCCTCTTGGCTCAGGAGTTAAATCACTTGTCAAGCATAAGAACTGGGCTTTGGATCCTAGAACCACATAAATGCAGGTGGACATGGTGATCCACCTGTGATTCCAGTGCTCAGGGACATCAGGCGATCCCTGGAGCAAGCTGGCTAGCCATATTGGTGAGTTCTGGGTTTGATTGAGAGACCCTGCCTCAGTGAACAAGGTGGAGTGTGGAGGAGGACTTCCAACATCAGCCTCCGGTTTCACATGCACACTCACATATATGTATACAGGCACAACTGCACAAATACATGTCAGCCTACACACATGAACATGCATACACAGCACACACACACAAGAGAAAGAAAAAAATCAGCCACACATACACAAGAGGCAATATATCTCATCTCCATCCTGTCCCAGATGTGGGTCATAGTCTCTAGTGTTCAAGGGTGTGTTTTAAGACTCCTCCTGGCCCCTTCCTGGCCTCCTGCATCCTTTGCTCACAGCTGGGAAGTGCCTGGTTTGGAACAGTGTTTGCTGGTGGCACCCATGAGTGTCACTGTGCTAGCATCCCCCCATGAGTGTGCCAAGCCTGATCAGCACCCAGGATCCCCACACACAGCTTATACAGTGCAGAACTCAGTGAATCTCAGAGAACTTTCTGGAGCTCTATGTGCTTGTGCTAAATTCAGGACCCCCCCCCGCCCCACGAGGACCATCATGGCAGACAGTGAGTTTCAGAGGCTGACTTAGCGCAGGTCTGCCCCCCAGATTGGGGATGCCTGCAGTCAGAAGCACCCTGATGCCCTTTTTGAGGATGAGAGCAGTGTCTCGGTCCCCTCCTGCAGTGGTGCAGGTTTCCCAGCTCCTACAGTGTTGGGTCCCCCTCCTGAAGTACCAGGGGTCCCCCTTGCTACTGCAGTGTCAGGAACCCCTTGTGGGTGGTGGGCTCTGCCCGGAGGTGAGAAGTGATCACGAGTGGTGGCCATTCTCCCTTGGCTGGTGTACTGCAGCGTGCAGACCAGCTCACTATCTGAAGGGCCTGTCCTAGGTTAGAGCACGGAAATCAGAATATGCAGCTGGTTTCTGCCATGGCAGGCCCTGGGCAGCAGGCCGAGTGGAGGCAGTGCCACTTGCAGATTCTGTATCTGAGATAGGACAAGCTCCTGGAGAGGCAGAAGTAGCTTCCCATGAGAAGAGTGTAGATCCAGAGCCAGCCTTGGAGGTCAAGTACCCTTTGTGGGTGACCCTGAAGTTGCCTCCCTGTGGCAGAAGTCAGTGTCCTCCGTCCACCCACCATCTCCTCATGCACAGCTCTTTGCTTTTCTGTCCTTCAGGTTCTACAGCGCACCTCCACTGCTGCACAGGAATCTTGTCCTCCCAAACCACCAAGAGCGCATGAACTAAAACTGCAGGTGAAGAACATCCGAGCCTCACTGGTGACCGACCCTGGTGCTTTAGGTGGGTGCTGGTGCTGCCAGGGCCCCAGGGTGGGGATGGGGGGGCCTACTCCTGTGGAAGGGACCATCCCTGCCATGTCCTGGGGGCTGTGAGTTTTCCTTTGGCAACCTCGAGGGGTCCTCAGTGAGATCTCTGCCTTCCTCAGCAGAGATACAAGTGAAAAGCTTGTTCCTTGGGGAACAGGCTTGGGGTGCAGTGGCCAGGAGTGGCCACCCTGCAGCACAGGGGGCAGCTGAAGCCGGTGATAGCCAATCCCATATATCCAGAGAGCTTGTGGAAAGGTTCTGAATGGTCCTGACAGAAAGAAAGGGTAGAATGTTGTCCATGCCAATCAAAGTACGTATGGTGTGCTCTAACCGAGGGCCGAGGGAGGAATAGGGGGCCACTTTGCCTGTTTTTAGCCTTCACTTTGCCATCAAAGTACGTATGGTGTGCTCTAACCGAGGGCCGAGGGAGGAATAGGGGGTCACTTTGCCTGTTGTTTTTAGCCTGACAGGTGTGTGGTTGTTGTTGTTTTAATTGAGTTAATAAATTCATGTTGAGTACCTTGATCCCCGGGAAATCAGTGCAGCTTCTGCCTTCTTAGGAAGTGGTAGCTGACGGAGGGCGGCGAGAGGTTCACTGACACCACCTGACGCTCAGGGCCAGTGGCTGTTGCTGATGGGAGGGAGGCAGCCACAGAACCTGGTTCTTCTTGCAGTTCCCGGAGAGGAGGTTTACCACTGTGGATTGATTCTTTGTTTGAGATGGGAAGCTCAGGGGCCGAGTGGCCTAGAGCACTGGGAACTCTGTTCTTTGGAGATGCCTCATTTAAGTGGAGTTTCTGCAAAGCTGGCTGGAGGTGATGTTCTTGGTGCTCACTTCATGTTGCCCTTTGTACCTGTGCCACCGGGTGGCTGAGTGGGCTCCCTGGACTCTGTCAGCCATTGGGGTGTTCCAGCCCAGGGATGCACCTGCTGGGAAACCAGGTCCCATTCTCCACCCATGCTAAGATGCCCCACGCCTATGTCCGAGTCTTTCCTTCAGCGGTGACTCTGACAGTCACCCTGAGATGCAGGTAAAGGGCCAGACATTCTAGCACTTGCTAACCAAAAGGGATTTGGGGACTGATATTGTAAGGGAAATATTGTCTCATAGCTGAGACAGCTGTGAAATGCACCAGTGTTTGTATCAAGCGTTCCAAAAGGATCCTGACTGGGCTGGATGAGGCATGAAAACACTGGCCTGTTGTAGGTGGGAAGTGGGTTGTCTGTGAGTGAGGTGCTGTCAAAGTTTAGACTTGAGACCAGCAAGCAAGCCTGAGCAAGCCATTAGCATCAGCAACACAGATGTGTTGCTTCTGGGTAAGACTTCCTGCCTGGGAAGAAGTCCCGCCTGGGAAGAGTCCCGCCTGGGAAGAGTCCCTTCTGGGAAGAGTCCCTTCTGGGAAGAGTCCCTTCTGGGAAGAGTCCCGCCTGCTGCAGGCCTGAGGAAGAGGCAGCAGCACTGCCAGTTCGGGGCTGTTAGCATCCAGGGCGGTAAAACTTCAGCCCCAGCATACAGAGTTTATAAATGGCAAACAAGAGGAAGCTCTCTGGGGAGTGGGTAGGCCAAGCCCCTCGTCACTGATTTAGCCTTTCTTATGTAGACAAGCAATGTTTTAACGCAGTTCGAAAATAAAAGCCAATGCTGTGTAGCTTTGTTGCCACAGGCGACATGACCCCTGTGTGTGTGGCCCAGCTGAACGATCCTGTGCAGAGGTTCACCAGCACCCTGGCAAGAAACACTACAGACCTCACCTGGGAGGAGGAATTCACCTTGTGAGTACAGCCCACATTGTCACAGGCCTGGCGGTGATAGCTAGGTCTGCCCAGGACCAACAGATCCTGAATCATTGTGTAGTTCTATTTGTACTAAAGAGTAAATTTTAAAAATGAAAACAAGTATGCCTTTAATCCCAGCACTCGAGAGACAGAGGCAGGAAGATCTCTGTGAGCTTGAGGTCAACCTGGTCTATAGAGTGAGTTCTAGGCCAGCCAGGGCTATACAATGAGACCCTGTCTGAGAGAGAGAGAGAGAGAGAGAGAGAGAGAGAGAGAGAGATCCTAAACATCTTTTTGCTTTCTTTTTCTTTTGAGACAGGGCCTCTGTGTAGCCCTAGCTGGCCTGCTCACTTTGTAGACCAGGGTGAGATCTGCCTGCCTCTGCCTCCCGAATGCTGGGATTACAGGCGTGTGCCACCATGCCCAGCCTAAACATCTTTTTTTGAAAATATTTTTTGAGGGGCTAGAGAGATAACTCAGTGGTAAAGAACACTGGCTGTTCTTGCAGATGACCCAGGTTTGAATCCCAGCACCAACATGGCAGCTAACAACTGTCCATAACTCCAGTTCCAGGGGATCCAACAGTCTCTTCTGTCCTCCATGGGCATTGCACAACACGGGTGCACTTACCTACATGCAGGCAATACACGCAGACACAAAAAAATAATAAAATATGTTCTTAAAAAATTAGAGCTCTTGGGGCTTGAGAGATGGCTCAGCGGTTAAGGGCACTGACTGCTCTTGCAGAGGACCCGGGTTCGATTCCCAGCACCCACATGGCAGCTGTGAACCATCCTTCACTCCAGTCCCAGGGGATCCGACAGCCTCTTCTGTCCTCCACGGGCACTGCATGACAGGGGTGCCCTTATCTATATGCAGGCAATACATACATACATATAAAATAAAAATAAAAAATAAAAGATTAAAAAATTTTTTTTGATCTATTTATTTTTATTTTATGTTTATGAGTGTTTTACCTACATGCATATAAACGCACCTGTGTGTGCAATGCACACAGAGGCCAGACTAGGGCATCGGATCCACTGGAACTGGAGTGAAGGATCATTGTTGCCAAGTGGGTGCTGAAAACTAAAACCAGGTTTTCTGCAAGAGCAGCCGGTGCTCTTAGCCACTGAGCCATCTCTCCAGCTCTGTCCTAAGCATCTTAAAGGTAGCCAGCCCTATGTGCAACTTGGATTTCTTTTTAAAGGCAGCTCTAGGGATCACCTTTTTCTTCTTTCCCTTCTGTGACAAGGAGAACTGTGAAGAGACTCCCACTTCCCCCAGCCAACCACACAGAACAGGGCAGAAGGAAACCTCCAATGGATACCAACATCCAGTGAGAAGAGTAGAGAAAGGGGGTGTGCAGACCACTTAAAAATAATGATGTAGGGGACTGGAGAGATGGTTCAGTGATTAAGAACATTGACTGCTCTTGAAGAGGACCTGGGTTCAATTCCCAGCACCCACATGGCAGCTAACAACTGTCCTTCAGTTCCAGGGAATCTGACACCCTCTTCTGACCTCCTTGGGCATTGCATGCGTGTATTGCACATACATACATGCAGTCAAAATACTTGTAAAATAAAAATAAATCGATCAAAAAAAAAAAGAAATTCATCTATTCATGAATTTCATTGTATCATTAGATCAAAGAAGAAAATAAACTTTTCTTCATGTGTACTTGAAAGACAGTCAGTGGCATTTAATACTGATTCCCAGTTTTTAAATGCTTAATTAGAACACAGATATTCACAGAAATTTTTGAACAGATTTGAAAGACCCACTGTGAACCATAAATACCAGGCGCGGCCCTGCTGGTGTCAAGAATGGGATCCATTGTTTTGCTCCAGAGATGTTTAGTCTATCAGAGAAGGAAAAGTGACAGGCAAGTCCTGGAAAGGGGGCCAGCAAGATGGCTCAGTGGGTAAAGGTTTTTGCTGCCCAACCTGACAACCTGAGTTCAATCCCCAGGACCCACATGATGGAGAGAACCAACTCCCACAAGTTGTCCTCTGACCTCAACATGTGCGCTGTACTACATACCCACACACACTAAATGAATGAATAAATGTGATTTAAAAAAAAATTAGATCCTGGGACAGGAAGAAGCAAAATTAATGATTTTTTAAAGATGATAATGTCACATATCTGGACTACTTGAGGAAATCAACTAAAACTACTAGAAATAACAATGTATATAGGGTAGAAAATAATATTAGAAAACTGAGAAGAGAAACTAGGGAAGAGGCTGACTGAGAACATTCTTAAAAGAGTGGGTGGAGTGGGCGTGGCGCCTGCCTTTAATCCCAGCACTGGGAGGCAGAGGCAGAGGCAGAGGCAGGCAGATCTCTGTGAGTTCAAGGCCAGTCTGATCTACATAGTGAGTTCCAGTCCAGCAGAGGCTACAGGAAATAAAAAAAAAAAAAAAAAAAAAAAAAAAAAAAAAAAATTGGGTGGGATTTCCCAAGTAGCAATTCTTTATTAAGAATCTAGTGAACGTTGAAAGTGCTGCTGCACGCACCTGGGCACACATTCACACCCACATTCACAGTAGTGCCTTTAAGGGACAGTGGTGCTTTCCTGTGTCTGAATCGTGCATATGGAAGCAAGGAGAGATGACCATAAAGTTCCAGAAAGATGCTCAGGGGCAGTAGAGGAATGAACACCTGAATAGAAGAGAGAAGTTGTTCTTCTTTTTTTTTTTTTTTTTTTTTTTTTTTTTTTTTTTGCTTTGAAGAATTTTTTAAAAATTAAAAAAAAATTTAATAACCACATGATTAGAAGTTGTTCTTTTACTTTACAGCTTGGTAAAGAATAAGAGATCTGAGGCAGGCAAGGTGGCATGTACCTATAATCCCAGCAGGGAGGCTGAGGCAAGAGGGCAGAAAGATCTAGGCCAGCCAAAGCTACTAACAAGTCTATACTACATAGAGAGACCTTGTCTCAAAAAGAGAGGGGGGGGAGAAAGAGGAGGGAGAGGGGATATTCATGACTAATGGAGGTATAAATTAGAATAAATATTCTGGATACCATAAAATGGTATATTTAAAAATTTCTTTTGGAGCCAGGCGTGGTGGTGCACGCCTTTAATCCCAGCACTTGGGGGGCAGAGGCAGGTGGATCTCTGTGAGTTCAAGGCCAGCCTGGTCTACATAGTTCCAGGACAGCTGGGGCTACAGGGAGACATTTTATATATATATATTTTATATCTTTTGGAGTACCCCTTCAGTAGGTCAATCTAAAAGACTCCCAAATTGCATAACTCTTGTCTCTAAGGGGAAAAGAAAGTCCTTGAATCATGAATAGGAGATGTGAAGGAGAAGTAAAGGCAAGAGTAATTAGCATTACAAGTTCTAGACAAAGAACTAGGAAAAAGTCAGAAGAGAACAATTTTCAAATGTTCATATGAGAGGTACTCCAGTTGCCTCACCCTGTATCTCTGTTCAGCATGGAAGAAGCCAGAGCAGTCTGCTTCCCTATTCCCTGTTGGCAATTGGGGTAACCCCTTCAGAGGATGGCATGATAAGAATAGGAGGTAGGAACTGGCTAGGCAGTTAGGGTAAAAGACCCCAAAGAAATGTAGCCAGATTCTGAGCTAAAAGTCAAAATGTCCTTGGGCCCATTAGCAACATACTCTGTTCCAAAGGCAAAACAATGTCAAAATGTCAAAAGTATTTGGGAGCTTGTATCTAATCCTTAAAATATTTTAGGGTTACCTCTTTAGAGGTGGGAATGTTGGAGGGGAGGGAGTGGGCATGGATTTGCTGAAAACATCTTATATTCGTGTATGAAAGTCTCAATAAAGTTTTTGTAAAAGTTAAAAAAAAATTTAAAAAAATAAAAACACCTTTTTTTTTAGGCCAGGCATGGTGGCCCACACCTTTAATCCCAGCACTCGGGAGGCAGAGGCAGGCTGATCCCTATGAGCTCAAGGCCAGCCTGGTCTACATAGTGAGTTCCAGGCCAGCGAGGGCTGCATAGTGGGGTCCTATTACAAATCAAACAGATCTTTTCCTGAGCGTTTTTTATTTTATGTACGTGAGGGGTAAACACAGTGTAGTGCACATGTGGAGATCAGAGTCAACTTGAGGCAGTCGGTTCTTTCTTTCTATCTTGTGGTTCTGGGGATTGAACTCAAAAGGTCAAACTGCATTAAGCACCCTTACTCACTGAGCCATCTTGACAGCCCTTAAAAGTATTTTAAATACTGGGGGCTGGAGAGATGGTTCTGAAGTTAAGAGCACTGACACTCTTACAGAGGACCCAGATTGGGTTCCCAAGACCCACATGGCAGCTAGCAACTGTCGATAGCTGCAGTTTCAAGGGATCTAACGCCCCCTTCTGGCTTCTGAGGGAACTGCATTCACATACACAGAGAATACATGGTATCTAACAACCACTTGTAACTCCAGCTGCAGGGGATCTGATGCCCTTTTCTGACCTCTGTGGGCATTGCACAACACTGGTGTACATACTTACATTCAGGCAAAACACTCACACATAAAATAGAAATTAATAAATTAATAAAAATTTTAGAAATATGTTAATTGCATGTGTCTCCTAACTGGCAGCCACAGTTTTCCTCATACAGTAAGCAGATGTAGACACCTGGGGCTCTGCCCCTCAGTTTGCTTATTAGGAAACATCCAACCCATTATTTACAGTGGTTTTTAAAGATTTGGCTGAGAAAAATTTCATATGACCAGGCAGCGGTCCACTAGGTGGCCCTCAAACGAAGTTGAGGGGCTGGAGAGATGGCGCAAGATCTACAGAGGACCTGTAGACTTACAGAGGACCTGGGTTCGTCTCCCAGCACCCACATGGTGGCTAACGACCATCCATGACTCCAATTCCAGGGGATCTAAAGTCTTCTTCTGGCCTCTGGAGGCATTGCATGTATGTGTGTACATACATACATGCATGCAGACTAAACACTCATACACATAAAATACAATTAAATAAATTTTTAAACACTGAAGTTGACTGACATGAGTGACGTGGGGCAGTGCTTGTGATATAGCAAGGAAATCACGTAAACTATTAGAAGTAATGGTGGATACAGTGAAGGATGTGGTGAAATAATAGTGAAGGTGGTAAGTAAGAAGAAACAGTGGGAGGAGGGGCCGTCTTCGGTTAATCGTACAGATGAGCTTTGATATGGAAATAGCCACGTGCGGCTTTTAAGTTTATCAAAAATTAAACCAAATTAAATCAGGATTTTATTGGCACTGGCCACCTTCACACGCCCCGAGCCTCCTGTACTTCCAAACATCTCAGTCTAATACATTCTTGCCACCGAAGGGTGTCCATGGGTCAGCCCTGCAAGACTGCTCCAGTGACCGTTGGTCAGAGGTCATGTCGGCAGTGTTCCCTTGCTTGGTTCTTTGTGCTGCAGTTTCTTAACTATACACAACCTGTGTTCTTTCTGTGTCATCAAAAAAATATACATTTGGGGATAGAGAGATGGCTCAGTGGTTAAGAGCACTGGCTGCTCTTTCAGAAGACCTGGATTTGATTCCCAGCACCCACATGGCTGCTAACAACTGTTTGTAACTCAGTTCCAGGGGAATCTGACACCCTCTTCTGACCTCCTCACACATTGCACAACACTGGTGCACCTAAATACATGCGGGCAATGCACTCATACACAAAAGTGAAAATAATAAATATATAAAGGATTTCTGTGAGTTTGAGGCCAGCCTGGTCTGCATAGGAGTTACATAGGCTAGCTAGGGCTACAAAGTGAGATCCTTTCTCAAAAAACTAAAAAACAATAAAAACAAAAATACATTTGAAAGACAGCAAGAGCATCGTTTCTCAAAAGGTTTATGGGCTGTTCTCTTCCCACAGTGAACTGAACGCCAAGTCCAAGGAGCTGCTCCTTCAGATCTCAGAGGACGGACGAGCCTCGGAAGGTGGGTGGTAAGTGGGTGGGTGGTGCGCAGTGTCTTGACCCAGCCCCAGCACAGGGAGGGCAGAGACACCGGTACCCACCCCTTGCAGAGGAGGTCGTCTCTCCTATGGTCCACGAGCATTTTCCCAACATTTGGTTCAAAGTCAGGTTCATCATCAACAAGGTCATTCATTTTTTGGAAAATGTTTATTTTTTAAAAATCCAGAATCCTTTCATTCAATAATTCTTGAATTAGAGCAGTTTTTGAACCCTTTTAACCTCAATAGACTTCCTTAAAAAATTTTAAGACTATTTTCTATTATTTTTATTTTATATGTATGAGTGTTATGCCTGCATGTGGGCAGGTATACCCATGTTGTACAATGCCAGCAGAGGTCAAAAGTGGGCATTGGATCCCCTGGAACTGGAGTTACTAACAGTTGTTAGCTGCCATGTGGGTGCTGGGAATGTAGCCTGGGTCCTCTGCAAGAGCAGTCTGTGCTCTTAACAGCTGAACCATCTCTTCAGTCCCCCAATTTTTTTAAAAGTTACAAAATAGTAACAAAAATTCCCATTGTTTGGTGCAGTTTAGTGGGTACACATTTAAACACTGTATGGCCCTCACCACCCTGTCTCCAGAACTTCCCATCTTCCCGAACCATAAGTCTGTCCTATTAACATGACCTATCCCCACAGTCCTGGGTAATCCTGTTCTACTCTGTGAATTTCAGCTGCTGTGACCTTATGGAATAAGACACTTGGGCTTAATTTAAGTCGGATGCATGATTCAGACACAGGAAAGCAACACTTCCCCTTTAAGTCACTGATGGGAATGTGGACTTGAATGTGTGCCTAGGCATATACAGCGGTACTTTCAGTATTCATTAGATTCTTAATAAAAAATTTTTTAAAATTTTGTTTTTAGGGTTTGAACTTGGCTTTTCAGGCTTGAGAGCAAGCACCTTAATTCCCCGAGCCCTTTCAGTGGCCCTTTGCTGTACTGGGAATCGAACCCAGAGCCTTTAGCATGCTAGGCAAGTTCTCAACCACTGAGCTACAGGCAAGTCCTACTGGATGTTTTAAAATCCCTTAAACACAATAAAGTTGGGAAAGGAGGGACTGCCCCCTGGCTGGTCTAGCCCTACCATTGAGTCTTAGCTATCCCCTGAAGTTGGGACAGTCCCTTCTCCTAACCAGCTGGCCAGGTCCTAGTTACCAGTAAGAGTTCTGCAACAGTGGTGGTGAGACAAGACCTTCCCTTCCCTGAGTAGATGTGTGGGCTGCCCTGAGTAGGGCCACAGTTAGCTTTTCTTCCCTCCTGGTCCCTACCCCTCCTGGCCCACCGTGCTCCATTCCAGACCAGCCTGATAGAGCCTGTGAAAATACAGGTTTACAAAGACAGGGCAGAGGGTGCCCATGCGGCCCGTGTTTTAATGCACGTTTTTAACATCTGTCCTATGTCTGAAGTCTCCATGTTCACAATTAGTTGTGATCCTCCTCCCCCATCTCTGCCCCCATCTCCTCCCTCTCTCTATTTCTCTGTCTTTGACTTGTCCTTACTTTTCTCTCTCTCATACACACACACACACACACACACACACACACACACACACAACTTACACCCTTGACCCCTCCATCCTTTCGAGTGTATTTTCTCAGAATTAGGACATTCCTCTTTCTGTTCATAGCACTTGGCATCTTCATTAGTGTGGATACAGTTACCTCCATTCTCTATATTCCAGCTTTTGTCAGTGGTCCAAAGATGGCTGTAGCCGTTCCTTTCCCCTCTGGGTTGGTTATTGCCTCTGACAGACGTGGCCTGAGCCTCGCTCCCTCTCGAATGCCCATTTGCAGTAAGTGCTGACAGGACATCCCTGAGGTGCACTGCGGTGGACACGCCTCTCCTGCTCCTTCTTGTCTTTCACTCCAGGTCTGCTAGGGACGGCGGCCATTCCCCTGGACTTATTTAGGAAGCAGCCTTCCGGCCCACAGAGCTTCACTCTGACCAGCGTGCCCACCTCTGGCAGCGCCATGTTGGGCTCGGTCACTGCTGAGGTATGACTGTGTGTTTCCTGTTGCTGCATATCTGTGTCCTGCCTGTCACAGCTCAGTGTTACTTCCATGTGACACTCTGGGCTCATCCAGGGAGGCCCTGTTCTCAGCATGGATTCATCTTTCCAGGGACTGGGTTGAGTCCGCCACCCTGGGAAGTGATGTTTCCTCATGGCCAACTCAGGTGCCTTTCTTTTTTTTTTTTTTTTTTTGGTCTTTTTGAGACAGGGTCTCCTTGTAGCTGTCCTGGAACTCACTATGTAGACCAGGCTGGCCTTGAACTCACAGAGATCTGCCTGCCTCTGCATCCCAAGTGCTGGGATTAAAGGCGTGCGCCACCACGCCCGGCTGGTGCCTTCCTTTTAAAGTCTCCTCTGCCGGTGTGATGTGGGTTTGATGAGTTGGAGCTTGGCTCCCCTAGGTCTATGCCAGCCCAGGTTGGTAAAAGATACTAAGTAAAGCAGGGTGAAGAAACCAGTGGTTGTTACAAAGAAAGCCAGTGTGTTGTTGCTGAGTCAGCTGCCGCTGTGTCTGCAACATCTTCATCTGCAGAGTCAACCAACCACACTGAAAATATCAGAAGAAAACCTGCAAGTACACTGAACACGTACAGCCTTTAAAATTATGATTCCTTGGGCAGTGCAGAATAATATCGTTCCCTGGTATTTATATTGTACTCTTGTTATTAGAGACTGTGTATTGTTGCTGAGTCAGCTGCCGCTGTGTCTGCAACATCTTCATCTGCAGAGTCAACCAACCACACTGAAAATATCAGAACAAAACCCTGCAAGTACACTGAACACGTACAGCCTTTAAAATTGTGATTCCTTGGGCAGTGCAGAATAATGTCGTTCCCTGGTATTTATATTGTACTCTTGTTATTAGAGACTGTGTAGATCTTAATAAAACTGTTACCAACACAGATGCACAACTGACAGGCACTGTGGTTATATATGTACATACACACACACACACCCTTTAGAATCAAGAAACCCAGAACACGGAGTGGGTATATTCAGTATCTTAGTAAATCTTGCATTTCTAAACTGCACACCCAGAGATACAAGCAAACCCTCCCCCTTCCACAGGGTCACTGTGGCGCCTGCCTGTTCACTTACAGTCACTGTGGGGCCTGCAACTGCACGGATACCTCCCCCCTTCTGTGGGTTCCCCATGGGGCCAGCCTGGTCACTTACAGGCCTGGGAGGGCAGTAGATGCTTTACAGCTCGTAGGTTTCCTCCCTTTCCAGAAGATTCCTTTTTAAACATTACCCCCACTTGTCCAGACAACCACCCACAGCTCCCTCTTCCCCGATGGAGGGGCACAAACTCTGTCTCCCACTTAATCATGTCACTCACTGTTTCCAGGAATTCCCATGATTCCCAAAGATACACATGTTTATCTTTCCTATAAGCTTTACGTTCACACAGATGGGTGGTAGAGATTAAGCCATGACCCTCCCCTCTGGCATATCATTCCAAAAAACACTACATGATTCCACGTACAGACACATTTTTATAGACGCCGTGCTATGGTAAACTCAACAGCATGAGCGAAATACGAATTGGGGACTGAACTGAGAAGCACTACATATAATGAACATGTAAAAATTTGAGGCCTTGGACGGCAGATAGCTTAGCAGGTAAAGGTGTTTGCTGCCAAGCCTCATGATCTGAGTTCAATCCCTGAGCCCACAAGGTGAGAGAACTCAACTCCTGCAAGCTATTTTCCAACTTCCACATGAATACTCGAGACTCTTACATGTGCACACATATATAAATAAATATGTTTAAAATTCTTTAAAAGCACCTCAGGCCTAGAGCAAACACTGGGAAAATTTTTTCTTCAATTCTAACTAATTTAAAAAGAGTACTAGGGGCTGTAGAGATGTCTCAGTGGTTAAGAGCACTGTCTGCTCTTGCAGAGGACCTGGGTTCATATCCCAGCACCCATATGCAGCTAACAACTGTCTGTAACTCCAGTTCCAGGGGATCTGATGCCCTCTTCTGATCTCTGCAGATACTGCATGACATGGGTGTACATTACATATATGCAGGCAATATACTCATACACATAAAATAAAAATAATTAATAAAATATTTTAAAGTTTTTATTTTTAACGGTATGTGTCTTAGTGTTTGCCTGCATGTATGTATATGTGTATGTGGGTGCTCATTACCTCAGAGCAGAGCCTTGATCTTCTGGAACTGGAGTTGTGGTTGGTTGTTAACCACCATGTGGGCACAAACTCAGGTCTTCCTTGAGAGCAGGCAGTGCCCTTAACCACCGAGCTGTCTCTCCAGCCCCTGCGAGCCCTCCCTTTACCTCCACCATGAAATAATAAAGGTGTAAATCTTAAGGCTTAGCTCTGGCCAGTACCGACTAACTGCCTGGCCTCAAGGTACAACAGAGACAACCTCGGGTTCTAGAACCTTCAGTTGAGCATTTGCATGCCCTGGTGACGGAGTCTTGTTCTTGCAGAGTCTCCTGTGAAGACACCCATCAAAGTGAAGGTCATCGAGAAGGACATCTCCGTCCAGGCCATCTCCTGCCACAGTGCACCTGTCAGCAAGACTTTCTCCTCTTCAGACACAGGTAAGATGCCGTCGGTTCTCCATCTCAGCACCTTCGAGCTCACCCTCTCAGCCTTACATGCACCGAGGAGTAAAGACTGCTATTTTGAGTCTGGAAGATTTTTATTTTGGGTATTAAATGGAATATAAAAAGGTGAGTGAGGGAAGAGAGCCATGCACTGTCCCTGCTGGCTCTGTGGAGCACGCTATCCAAACAAGCGGGGACCTCAGGGAGACCCACTGTGAAACTTCCTGAGGGGTATTTTTCCCACCATTCAGTGCCCGGATGATGTTTTTTAGACAGCTCAGGACAGCATCATCCAGACACCGCGCTTTGTCTCAAACTGTCTGTTAAGCATGTTTAGTTTCCTCGGCGCTCTGGTCGCCACTATCAGTTACTTTTGCGTAGCTGCAACCAAAACAGCGGACAGAGACAAGTTGCAAATGAAAGCCAAAAACTGTGGCTTATGGGCCGGAGGTGGCCCATCCGTGTTCCTGTGGATAAAGTTTTATGGAACCTCCCCCTCCTTGCCTGTTCGTTTGTGTATGGCCCCTGACTGCTTCAACAGGGAAGAGGGCTGCAGAGCCTCAGCCAAGTATGTGCTGCCCGCTACTTACCCTGGGTCCCCTCCCCTTCCCTGAGAGTTCCTGTGGAGCTTTTCATTGTTGCCCTGAACTTGACCCTGCCTTCCCCGGTAGATCTGTTGGTGTTGAATGGCTCAGATCCAGTGGCTGAAGTTGCCATTCGACAGCTCAGTGAGTCTTCAAAGCTGAAGCTCAAGTCGCCTCGGAAGAAGAGCACGCTCATCATTTCAGGGATCTCCAAGGTGGGTGAGGGCAGCTAGGCTGGAGGCATGTGGCCTGTGGCTCCCAGCATGGCACCTCCGAGGGGCTGAGACGGTCCCTCAGCACCAGAAAGCCCCCTTTGCAGAGTCTAATTCCGGTCCTCCCCAAGAGGGCTTAGCTGCCTCTGGAACTGCAGTTGCAGTTTGCCCTGTTGGTACAGGAAGCTCACGGGCATCTGATCCGTGGTGCGCTAAGTGTTGAGAGGTTGGCGAATCATTTCAAGACCAGTTACTAAGAGAAAAAGAGAGATGCGGTGCGAGACAGCAGTGGTGCAGACTCCTCGTCTGCCTGCTTGCGTATTTCCACGTGAGTCATTTCCAAAGCATTTTGATTTTTTGCAGTGAGTGTCTGTTCCTCTTCATTACAGGATAGAAATAAAGATTGCTGCATGAACGCTTCCGTTCCCCCACTCTCCCCTTTCCTTCTGCAGTGTTTGCAAGGAGCAAGAGATGGGTGAGAGCCGCCCGTGGCTGCCCTGTGGGCAGTCCTTAGCACAAGGCACCGTGCAGGAGGCCCTGCTCTTTCTCAGTATCTCCCAAAGTGGAGAAGGCTGAGAGGTTCTGATTTTCAGCGAGAGATAGATCAGGAGGAAGATGGAATAGACATGGCTGGGATGGGCAGGTTGGATCCTCCCAGATCACTGAGGGTGGGCAGGAGAGCACTCTGCAAACCAGCTTCTCATTGCTGACAGGTGCCAATGGCTACCAGAGCTGTCACTGCATCTGGTGTGTGGGCGGCCTGGGTCCAGGTCCCCAGGGGCCAGCTCGCAGGTGGCCTTGAATATGGGGTAGGCAGGCAGTGTCTCTGCTTGGAGTGTTGTGTGCACTTCCCCTGACAGCCAATGGGGGCAGTCCCTGGGGCCTCTAGAGCTGAGGACTTGAAGCTTTTAGTCAGTCTGAGATAAATAAATAAAAAGGGAAAGATAAGACCCAGGGTGTCAACTCTACTTTCCAGCTTTATTTTAGAATCATAAGCCTCCTAATCTTTGTGTTTAATATCTGCAGTCCACTCTGATTATTAGTTTCATTGATGCACAGACTGTCCCATTAGCAGTCAGTGGGCACTTCTCAGGCCGGCTCATCACTGCCAGCCATCACTTAGCAAGGCCACCCGTGTAACTGCCACCCAGGCTGGGAGTGTCGTGATCAGCGCCCCTTTCACGGTCCCGTTGAACCACTGTCCTAACTTTGCTCCCAACCCGTTAGTTGAGTGTGTGATTTTACAGATACAGTGGGGACCAGAGAGATGCTCAGCGGTTAAGAGCACTGGCTGACCTGGGCTCGATTCCCAGCACCCACATGGTGGCTGACAACCGTCTGCAGCTCTAGGTCCCTGGGAAGCAGTGGTCCTAACCTCTCACCCCTTGGACTTCAGCACTGGCACGGTCTGCTGGGAGAAGGGTGCACACCCAGCCTGTGTGCTCCAGGCCGGCCTCTCTGTTGGGTGGCTCTGAGCCTCAGCTAGGGTGGAGGCCTGTTTGAAGCATCTGCCATGTATCACAGGGTCTTCTTGAGGGTCAGGTGTCCCCGTTACTGCTCAATATCTCCAGTCACAGTGCCTTGGCGTGTGATGCTCAGGTGGTACCAAACCCTCCCTGCCTACCGTGGACCCCGGTTACCTCCCCGTGCTGGCTTTTCATTTGCTCTCGTCTCTGATGTTTGTCTCCCTCGACAGACCTCGCTATCTCAGGACCACGATGCTGCCCTCATGCTGGACTATGCGTCTTCTATGGACGGCACCCACCAGGGGGGTGCCTCAGTCGCCCCATGCCCCCCGGAGGCAGCTGCAGCCTCTGCCCCTGCCCGCCCTGCCGAAGATGAGCCAGCCCAGGCCCCACCTGCCCTCGAACCCCAGGAAAACGAGCTGGAATCCTGGGTCCAGGACAAGGAGTCCTCAGCAGCAGCGTGGATTGGCCCAGCCCTGCAGGGGTTTGATGGAGATGAACTGTCAGAGAGCTCCCTGAGTGCTTCGGAGCTTGGGGCCACCAAGAAGCATAAAGGTACCTGCTCCTGTGTCCCCATCCTGCCCCTGCGGCCTCCCCGACAGTGGCCGTGGCCTCGCTCCAGTGCTGGCCTCCTGCTGTTTCGTTCCTCTTCGTCTGCTTCCCTTCCTGTGGTCCATGAGCCCATCCCAGCCTTGCTCCCTCCCTCTCCGCCTGTCCTGGGCAGATACTGAGAGCGTGAGGCCGGTGGGAAGCCTGCATGGGCTTCGTCTCTGCATTTGTGGACTTGTGTGTGCTCTTGTGTCTGGATACCTTCCCTGTCTGGCTCTCTCCACCTGGAAACAGCTATCCAAGGCTTCAGAGGGTCCCCAGGAGCCAGGTGCTGTGGTGGCTGGGACGCAGCAGAGGATGCAGATGTTGGCAGCTATCTCACCTGCTCCCCTGTCTCTCCCTCCAGTAAGAACCAAACCAGACCCCACCACCTGTACCCAGCAGGACCTACAGGGAAAGAATCCCCTGGCATAGTTCCTCACTGACTAGACCTGCCTGTAGGAATGGGGTCATTCATTAGCATAATTATTTTCCAAAGCCTTTGCCTGTTTCTTGGGAGTGGACAGTTTGTCCCAGACCTGTGCATCCAGGTCACCTTGGGGACACAGTCCTGGGACTTAGGGTCTTCAGACCCACTGAACCTCAGCTTCCTTCGTGACTGTGGGGACTATGCCCACTACCTGTGTCCTTGCACACAGAACACGACCGAGGGGGTCTCAGTGGAAGAGGCAGGATCAGGGTGAAGGGTACACCCGAGTCAAGCCAGGAGCCATGGTGGAACCTAGCATCCAGCCCCGCTTCCTCTCTGGGGCACCCACGCCTGTGTCCCTTCAGCAGAGTCCTCAGGACTTCCCGAACACACGAGTGCCAGGGGTTAGGACTCATTACTAGCTGCTCTGTGGCCGTGGTCTGCCCCTTTTTCTAGAAGCTAGAGACAGGTGGGTCTCCTGCTAGGCAGCTCCTTGGAGGACATAGGTAATATCTGGAGACGTGGCATCAACAACTGGGAGCTGGGGGTGCTGTTGGCCTCTAGTGGGTGGGACACACAGGTGCTACCACAGACCTGAGAGCACACAGCAGGCACTGCCTCAGGGTGGAGCACTAGGTCCAGGTGCTGAGGTTGAGAATCGGGCCTGTGGTGCTGTGCCCCCGCACCTGCCCCTTAACCAGTGGTGGGTTGCTGTTTGCCTGTGAACCCTGCCAGTGCCAAGTTCAGACGAGTGGGAGAAAGTTGAAAGTTAAAAGAGGAAAGAGAAAGGGATTCCTGGGGAAGGTCTCAGACCACCCAGCCTCCATCTCCCCACCTCCTGGCCTTGGAGACCTGTATGAGCCTGTGTCCTTTGGGCACACACATTGGGCTGTGCAGTCTGCATGCCAGACCCCAGCAAACCCCTTGTTCCTTCCATGGGACTGTAGCCCAGGTTGTCAGGTGGCCACCCCATGTACACACACTGTGGCCTGGTCTTTGTCCTGGGGCCAGAGAAGCCTCAGGGAGGGTGGAGCTGAGATCAGTGAGCAGGAAGAACAGGGACACGTGGAGCTGCCCTGTGCTCACCCTTCCTTGACTAGACGGTCCATTTCTTCTTATTTCTGAAGTACGCAAACCTCCTGTCTCACCCTCTCTGTTCCCTGAGAGATGCCAGACTGACCCCTGGGCATCAGCTGCTGTTCTCCCTCCTCCCAGCCCTTCCTGCTGAACCTATTCTGCTTTCCTCCTGAGTCTCCCCTGGGTTCCCTCCTGTGCACCTACCATCCTGCACCCCTCTTACTGGCCAGGCAGATGAATGCTATTTGGGGGTCTGGGTGTGTGGCAGGTTCTCTGGGGGCTGAGGGTCCCCCCTGTGCATGACAGCTTCCCCAGAGGCTGGGCATTTGGGGAGGCACAAGGATGTGTGGCCGTCTGTGTCTCTCTCCTGGGTACTGCAGGGGCTGAGGCCAAACCTGCCCTGCTGCCCATGCACTGCCCTGACCCAAGGTTTTCTCAAAGAAGAGATTTGGCAACATTTTAAAAATTATTTTTAGGGGCTCAGTGGATAAAGTGCTTACTGGGGGTGTATGAAGACCTGTGTTCTGATCCCCAGCACCCATGCAAACTTGGGCGTGGCAGCTTACACACCCATAACCCCGGTGCCGGTGGAGGCTGAGACAGGAGGATCCCCGGAGCTCTGGCATCTACATTAGCCAGTTGGTGAGCTCCAGATTCAGTGGGAGAGGCTGGCAGAAAACGTGGGGAATGACGGAGGAAGACACATCAACCTCTGGCCTCCATAGATGCGTGCACAAGTGTACCGAACATACACACACACACACACACACACACATCTTCCATCCTGAAGTTTCCAGAAGCTCTGCACTAAGCAGCCCGTGAGACATGGGCAGGCTCTTAAGTGGGTCTGTGCTGGCTGGCCAAACCGTTTTCAGTTTATGCCAAATATTTTTCAAAACTGGCGCTATGGGGACGGCTTAGTGGAGTTTGCCCTCTTTATCAGCCAAGGTTCCCCTGGTGGCTCATCAACACTCGAACTTTCTGGTGTAGTGAGGAGGCTGAGGGTGCTGGGGGTGCCCGTGTAACTGGAATTTACAGATTATGATGCTGTAGCCAGTACAGGAAATCACTTCCCCAAGTTCAGATGTACTTTTATTTCAAAGAGCACTGGCTGAGGGTGTGGTGCGGTGGTAGAGTGCTTGCCTGGCGTGTGCGAGGCCCTGGATTTGTTCCTAGCACTGGTGTGGGGGGGTGAGTATTGCGGAGCTGCCCAACAGCACAAGTGTGCTGGGAACTGTGCACATCGGCCTAAGCACATGGCGAAGCTGGAGCTGTGTGCTTGGTCACAGAGGCTCAAGGAGGTGTGAGGAAAAACCGGAAAGAAATGTTGCCAAATGTCTTGCATAGCAGCCGTGCATATGTACGTGAATGCACGTATATGTGCATGTGCATATGATGTGTGCATGCTCATATGTAAATTTATGTGCATGTGTATGAGAATAGGTGAGCATGCGCACATGCATATGCACAAGAGTATCTGCATGTGTACACATGTGCATGCATATATGTGCACACATGCATGTGAGCATTAGGGTACATGGGTCTGTGTGCCCGTGGGTGCATGTACACTTGTATGTGCATATGTATACACAACCATGTACAAGTATGAGGACATGTGTAAACAGGTCTCTGTGCACTTCTGTGTGCACATGTACATGCATGTATATACAAATGTGAGCACATGTATATAGGTCTGTGTGCACTTGTGTGTGCATGTACATGTGTGTACAAGTGGGCATACCACACATGTGTACAAGTATGTGAGCACACGTACAGATATGTGAGCATCTGTGTGTACACATTTATGTGTGAGTGTGCACGTGTGTATGCGGGTGCATATGTACCGTGCATGTGTGAGCATGTATATGTGTGTGTGCATGAGCGTGTGATGCCAATGATTCCAAACTCTTACTCTCGTTCTGATTTGGCTCTCAAGCCTGTTCCTTTTGCCTCCGAACATCTGTCTCATGCTCGCTTTCCCTAGCTTAAGAGGATCGCTGTGCTGCCCTGTGGTTGCCAACACAGTAAGTCACTCTTGTCCTTTGTCTTCGAGTCTGTGTCTCTGTACTATGAGGACAGTGCCCAGCGGAGTGGAAGGCTCTCTGCTGCCCTCCTGCTGCTGGCCACCCTGACCACCCCTGGCTGCTGGTCTTCTGTGGTCCTGGGTCCGACCCAGTTTAGACGGTCACCTTCTTGACCATCAGGCGAGCACACTTCCTGTCACTGAGGGTATGAAGCCATCTCGCTGTGCTGGCTTCAGGGAGGTATCACCAAGGCAGCCTGGCTGGAGGGGGGCGAGCCTGGCAGGGGCCCGTCATTGGGCTCCTTTCCTAGCAAGTAATCACTTCTGAGAATGAGCCATCTGTGGGGTTTGGATGAGGCTGGTCCGAGGCATCAAAGCAAAGTTTTCAGGTACTTTTTGACTGCTGTTTTCCCACATACCAGGTTCTAGGTTTTGTCATTTCTTTGGTGGTGGTGGTGGGGGGAGTGTTTTGCTTTTTGTTTTTGTTTGTTTTTTGTAAAGACAGCATCTCATTATGTCCCCCTGGCTGGCCTGAAACTCAGGTTGGCCTTGAACTCTCAAGAGACCAGCCAGCCTGCCTCTGCTTGTCTCCTCAAGGGCTAGGCTTAAAGTTAAAGGCGTGTTCTGCTGTGCCTGGCCTCACACTGAATTGTAAGAGCTATTTTTTCCTTTTCTTTTTTTTTTTAAGACTAAAAAGAGCAAAGCTGGGTCCCCCTGTAGCCCAGCTGGCCTGGAACTCACTGTGTAGACCAGACGGGCCTTTGAACTCACAGAGATCCCGCTTGTCTCTGCCTCCCAAGTGCTGGGATTAAAGGTGTGCACCACCACACTTAACTGAAATATTTTTTTCAATTAGCCATTTATATCTGTTACTCTTCAGACATACATAGGATAAATTCAGAAGTACGTGATGACAGAACTATATTTTAAAGTGACTTAAAAATCCCTTTGTGTATTTCTTTATACTTCAGTCTTGTGATTTTTTTTTTTTCTATACGGTGAACTAAAATCAGGGAGAGAATTTTCCCCCCTCCCTGCCCCATTTGAAAATTGTGTTATTGTGCTTGGCAGTTGCTCTTAATACAAGAGAATTAGCCATCTGAGTGTTTCTGTGCCCCCCACACAGGCCAAACTCCGGTTCACATCCAGCTGGAGGTCAGTCCGTCCATCCTTGCACTCTAACCTGTGCTTTGCAGGGTTGACCACTTGGAGATGTGACATCCCACTAGGCCTGTGGCTGGAGCAAAGACATCAACACACTGTTCTGACCCCTCTTCATCTTCTACCCAACATCTCCCAGATCCCAGCGTATGGCTCCTGCCAGATAATTGTGAAACTCTACCCTAATGGTGCTTCATGTCAGGCAATTTGTTTTTAAGAGTTTTTTAAATGTTTTCTGACAGCTTTGTCCAGATTAAATTAGCTCAGCCCTTCGGAGCGCTACAGCATCTCTGTTTTGCCAACAGGACGAGGGGAGGTCGTCCCTAAGGTTGGGATGGCGATGGTGATTCCACGCAGGTTTCCTCCCTACCCTCCGATGCCAGCATGTTGGCACGGTTCATACGTGGGCACGTGCTTCTGTTCTCCATCCTCTCCGTGAACAGCGGAGGTGGTGCGTGTGTGTCACATGTGGAACAGACAAATCTCAATTGGCTGCTTCTCTTGCTAAGTCCTTAGCGCCTCCATACAAATGGTAATGAACTTTACTGGCTTCCTTCCTACCTTCCCCCTGGCCGTCCTAGGCCTTGATTGTTAGGATGCTAAACTAATGTGTGGAAAAGTGATGATGAGGGTTCTGGTCCCTGTGTGCCAGCTGGAGCCTGCCCATCAGGAAGTACTGGTACCACACTGGGTGCCGCTCCTTGTTCTCCATCCTGGACCTGCCGTCCGTGCTCACACAATTGGGGTTGCTTTCCTTTCTCGATTTCTTGTCTTTTTTGTGCTGAGGATGGATCTTGTAATAAACTGGGTAAGTAGTCTCCCACTGAGTTACAGCCCCAGCCCAGCATGAGGTTTTATAGTTTGAAAAAGAGCAATTAACAAATTTGATATGGATGAGTGTGTGGGAATAGATAGACTGATAAAATAGACGTAATGTCTGGCTCAGCGGTTAAGAACACTGGCTGCTCTTGCAGAGGACCTAGGTTCCATTCTCAGCACCCACATGGCACATAACAACCTTCCATAACTCCAGTTCCAGGGCATCCGATGCCCTCTTCTGTCCTCTGTGGGCACTGCACACAGGTGCACTTACATGTAGGCAAAAACACTTCATACACATAAAATAAATACATGGTATTTTTTTGGGGTTTTTTTGGTCTTTTTGAGACAGGGTCTCCCTGTAGCCCCAGCTGGCCTGGCACTGGCTATGTAGACCAGGCTGCCCTTGAACTCACAGAGATCCGCCTGCCTCTTCCTCCCCAGTGCTGGGATTAAAGGTGTGCACCACCACACTGTGTGCAGTCAGTGCTTTTAACCGCTGACCATCTCTCCAGTCTGTGGAGTTAATGTTTTTTTGAAAAATAAATCTTACTCCCCAACGAACACTACTTTACTGAGAACATAAGCCCTTGAGTTCCCAGGCTCTTAGCTTGTCAGAGTGTCTCCCTCCTTCCTGGGTGCACAGTACACTTGCCATCACACCCTTCCTAGTGAAGGGAGGAGGCTAGGCGGGATCCCAGCCTGCCTGCCCTTGAAGTGGCAGGGAGTTTCTCCCCAGCCTGTAGGCATGCCACACATACGGATGAAATGCTTCATTTCACCCTGAAAAGTGGTCTCCCACAACCTGGGTTGCTGTGTTTGCTCTTGTGGGCAGCAACCAGCAGCCGCTCTTTGGGGAAAGGTCTGACTGTTACAGGTGTCTAGTGTCTTTGCTTCCTCTTGCCCACAGGCTGGTCCTCCTCATGGCCCCTGACCACCCCTGTGCTCCCCTCTTACAGGAGGAATCCTGAGGAAAGGCGCCAAGCTCTTCTTCCGTCGACGGCATCAGCAGAAAGACCCAGGCATGAGCCAGTCACATAATGACCTGGTGTTCCTGCAGCCCCAGGTGGGGCCTCGGAGGAAGGGGGCAACCCTCAGCCGGTTCCTGAACAAGAAGCTGCTCGCCAGGCACAGAGGCAAAGACACCATCAACGGAGCCCCTGGGGAGCCCTGCACATAGCCCTATCGCCCACTGCCCACAAAGCTGGAGAACAGGGGCAGTCCTCACCAGGACATCTAGCCATTGGCTCCTGCTGTCTTTTAAAGGGAGAAAAGCAATCTGGGTCTCCAGCTAGGGGGCTTCCCCCGAAAAGGACTGACACAGTCCAGTTTACCATCAGATGCTCAGACCAGCTGGCTCCAGCTATTGCCATGATCTAAGGGTCGAAATGGAATAGGAGACTTGTGCAACTGAAGCTGTGGGCTCTGATTTACTGCACAGCAGGCCTGAGGGACCCCAGGTCACCAACTCCTCTCCAGCAGGGACCTGGGTCCACATCTGGACTGTGACACCAGGAAGAGGTGTCCCTCTGGACTGTGGCTATGAACAGGATGGAGGGCTGCTTTACCTAACTTGCTGCTTAGAATTAAAAAGTGCGCCTGGTCCTGGGGACAGGGAGATGAATATAGGCAGGAATTTTGATCCATGCAGAAAGTATAATAGGAGAAGACATGCTTTGACAAGTTAAGAAGGCATTTGCCTTTCATATTAGCCATAGATGTTGAAAAGGTCATTATGCAAACACTAAATACATCCTATGCTTTATGCAGAACACTTTCCCAGGCTTACTCAGCATCTACTTGCAAGTGGAAGTGTCTGAGATCGATGCAGTTTCATTATCTCTCACGTCGGGGGCTCTGTTCATACCCATGGCATGGGAAGAACACTAAGCAAGAACTCACCGAACCTGATGAAGGTCCCCGGGAGCAGCGGGTGGCAGCTTACAGGACATCACCACACACACACATATGGTTCTTGCCAAATATTGCCAGCAACCAAAGCAAAGAATTTTCAGGGCAACCGAGGACATTACTTTGCATCACAGGTGCCAGTTAGTCTTAGGCATGGAAGTTTAATAACAAATGGGCCAAACTTGCAGGAAGTTATTTTTATGGGCTTTTCAGAATTCTGGGAACAGGAGCTTCTGGCCACATTGTGGGGTGTCCTTATTTTGGTTTACGGTAAGAAAATGATAAACTTAGCACCCAGTATCCTATCCCCCGAGATCCATTAGACCACTGTCCTCATCTGCATGCCCGGCTGGGTGGGTTCATGCGGACATCAAGGCACTCTACGCCTTTTGAATACGCTGCCTTTGGAAGGCAGGCTCACAGAGAGCTGTTGTCGTGGGGTGGGGCATTCTGACCATTTAATAAGATCCATTTCTGACACAGCATTGAAAAGGCGAATATGCAGACGTGACTTGTGTTACTGACATGAGGTTGAGTGAGCACCTTCCCTCTATTCTGTTAATCCTAAACATGTATTTCAGGGGGTGACTTGTGATGACCAAAAATGTCCATGAAAGCCCAAGTTACAGGAATGTCTTGATTTTTTCTTCCCTGTTTTTGGGAGAAAGATTAGAAAAGCTCATTAGAAATCTTTCCTTTTTCCTGTGTTCTGTTCCTTCTCCCCAGTCCTGGGGGTTAAACCGAGAGCCTTCTGTGTGCTAGACAAGCATTGTCCACTGAGCTACAACTCCAGCCCTCTTTTAACTTTTTATTTTTGAGCTAGAGTCTAAGTTGCCCAGGTTGCCCTGGACTTGGATTCACATTGTCGACCAAACATGCGGTGAGTCTCCTGCCTCAGTCTTCCAAGTGGCTGGAAGCATGGGCCTCAGCCACCAGGCCCAGTGAGACTTTACTTACAAATAAGCATCTAAAAGTTTTTGCTGGGTGTAGTGGTGTGGGCCTGCAATCCTCCACTTAGAAGGTGGAGGGAGGAGGATGCCAGCTTAAAAGCTAGACTGGACTACATAATGTGACCCCTTCTCAAATAAAACAGAAGAGGAGAAAACCCCAAGGAATTATCAAGTGACCTTTTTTTTCGGTCTTTTTTGAGACAGGGTCTCCCTGTAGCTCCAGCTGTCCTGGAACTCACTATGTAGACCAGGCTGGCCTCAAACTCACAGAGATCTGCCTGCCTCTGCCTCCCGAGTGCTGGGATTAAAGGCGAGTGCCACCGGCATCAAGTGACCTTTTAAACGCACTTTGTGTTTGAAGATGACATTCTAATGTTACTCACTACAAAGTTCCAGAATGCATTTATACCAAGTTGGCCCCCGAAGCCAGTAGTCACCATTTCTCTTTTGGGGAGTGGAAATCACTTAAATGCTGAGTTTTACATGAGATACTTTTATTATTTCATATGGTGTACAGACATGTGACATGCAGCAATCAATTCTAAGACGCTGTTATGTGTCAGAAACTTCGATTCTGATTATCTCTGTTTAGTGTAGGCTTAGACTTATCCAATATGCTTGGGGCCAGAACTGTTGCACACTTCTTTTGGATTTTGGAATATTCCGTAGATTATTTTTTTTAACCAGTTGAGCATCCCTAAACCCCAAACTCTAAACTCCAAACCTCTCAGAAATATGAAACTTTGAACAGTACAATCACAAAAAGCTTCGGATTTAGGATTTGGGGGTTAGGGATGCTCAGCCTAGAGGAGTTGTGTTGCTTTGTTTGGTTTTGAAATTTTGGTAGGTTCGGTTTGCTTATGTGATGGTGTCAGAATGTTGGGTCACACTTCCTCACTCAGCAACAACAAAAGAGCAAATGCCTTTAACCGCCCCAACCTAAGGAGCCTGCTCCTTTCCCACCGTGTCTAACACCTGCTTTGTCAGGGGTTGTCTCCATTGAGCGGCCTTTTCCAGGTCTCCAGAACTCTAAAGCAGCACAGAGTACAGGGGATGTAGAGAGCCAATGGGTGGCCTTGCGGTGTGCTCTGAGAAAACAGCCATCCCAACACTGTGAAGTCTCTTCTCCAAGCTGTTGTATCTATCCATGTGTGTTTGTGATGTAGGATATTTATGATGAAATGAATGTCATTAAAGTGAAGGCCCTTGAAGATTATGTGCCAGGTACCAGCAGCACTGTGTCAGTCCCCTCTGCCCCTTCACCTTTGTATACTTTCATGCCTTTGTTTTTTGTCTTGATGAAATGTTTGCAGAGTGCTAGTTTAAAAGCGATTCCTTGTGAACACCCATGTGCTGTGTGTCTGGAATCTGGAAGCAGATCTCAGGTTGGTCAGACTGAGCTGGCCACATTATTTTTGCTGTGTTTAAAGATTTGGCTGTAACCTTCATCCAGGGACGGATACGAGTGCTCTCCTCTCTCTCTCTCTCTCTCTCTCTCTCTCTCTCTCTCTCTCTCTCTCTCTCTCTCTCTGTGTGTGCTCTCTCTCTCTCTCTCTCTCTCTCTCTCTCTCTCTCTCAGTGTGTGTGTTGATGTAGCAATGACAAAAGTAGGGCTCTCTTGCTCCACTTGAAAACCTGCTTGAGCAAGAGAATTCAGACAAAGCACTTTATTTTAAATCTCAGTTTAAGTTCAAAACCAGCCATCCTTCGTGGCCATGGCTGCTTAGCCATCCACTGCTGACCAGTTCCAAATCGGGTGCCTGTTCAGATTTTTCTTGGGTTTTCTCGGCCACATCTAACAGAAGAAAATTTGAATTTTCTTCTGGACCTGAAAGGGAGATTTGTTTACAATGCTACCACCCAGAGTAGTGCTTTCTGAGTCATAAGCTTGGGGCTGTCCATCTTGAACTTTCAGAGTACAAGTTGCTGGATGATGGGAGTAAAAATCCATCTTCATTGCACGGGAAGAGATCTGGGTACTGACATGGACCAGGCATTGTCCCCACTATCCCAGCCAACCAAAACCAGCAAAGACCTAATGGACCTATGCACCTGCATAGGGACAGATACTGTCAAACCCAGCAGTGCAAGCTCTTTGTGTAAAATGTCCTGTGTGTAAGCACTGTTAGAAACACCAAGGCACCTGGTTCACTGATGGTGGCGTGGAGACCCATGATCCTCCAGGCCTATACACTGCTTTTCTGCCTCAGTGTCATGGTGAACCTGTCTCACAAAGACAATGAGAGCAAAGCTTCCCAGATGTGTGAAAGGGGTTGGGTGGCCGTTGCAGTGGCCTGTGGTCCTGTCAGTGACAATGATTGTATTCATGGGCAGCACTTTAGAAGCAGGTGTTGCCCTGCACTGCCCCAGGCAGGTTCCTTTGGAGACACATGGCTGCAACTTGACTGAACTCGCAAGAAATAAATGCGCCCATGGAAAACCTTGCATGGAGTTGTTTCTGAGTCCTGGGTTGTCCTGACAACATCAAGGGCTTCTGACATTTGAATTGCAACCATCCTTTGCCCCTGCATGTGACTGGCAGTCACAGCCAGCTGACTTAAAAGATGTGTTGATTATTGCCTGCTCTGAACCTCGTTCTTGGCAAACGGCTCTGGGAGGCTCAGCATCATCGAGGCTGGGCAAAATTTACTATAGGAATTTGGCAGTTTCACAGACCTTCTGGGGAATAAATTATGGATGCTGTGAGCCAGGGGCTGTCTTGGCCTGCGTCCCCAGAGCCTGGCATGGCTCATGGGAGTCATGTTTGGGAGATGAAGGTGCGCACAGGTGTGGAGAGGTAAAAGGTACACAATGTGCCTGTCATCTATGGGGCACTGCTGTGGTACCCCACAGGGTACACAAAGACTGGAGGAGTGCTGTTCTCTTGCGGGGTGAAGGGGGAGCATCCGTCAATCTGTGGATTCCTGTTTGAAATGCTCCACACCCTAGTAGGTGACTCAGCTCTGTACAGAAGAGAGAGGTGACAGGTCAGCCACGTGTATGTGACAGTATGTGCCTGCCTAGGGCCTGGTAGTGGTTTCTGGGGTGAGAGTGGGGGCACAGAGCCTGGCATCATGGTAACATGCCCTGTACCACCTGCTGAGGCCTCTCTTCACGGTCATGTTTCTGTGATCTCTTAAAGTCTCATCTGCTGTGATGTGCAGAAATACACAAGCATTGCATTTGGAGGTCTGCTGCATTGGGGAGCCACCAGGGAGACCCCAGGTCCCACTCCCAGACTCCCTTACTCTTCAACCTACCTCTCAGCCTGCCTGTGTCACCTGTCTGCCTATGGGAGTGTGTGGAGTAGCCAGTGACTTTCACCTCCCCTTCAGGATGAGTCAGTCCCAAGCCAAGCTTTGTGTACTCTCTACATCAGCGATGGCGTCTACTTTGAGAAAAGACCACTGGAGGGATGGCCATACCCACAGTTACTCAGGCCCATCCACTGCACTGCAAGGGGCAATGGCAGTGCCATGTCTGGGATTGGAGTTAGGATTGGGGTGGGTGGGTGGGTGGGTCTGTTGCCTCCTGTGTGGACCAGCAAGGTTTGCTTTGTACCGACATCTTAAGAGGAAGCTGGATGGCCAAACTGGTCATGATCTCTCAGCTTCCCAGGCTGACAGCTCCTGGGATGCTGGGTTCTTGCCAACCCATTTCCAACCCAGAGTGATCTCCATCTGCCCTCCATCATTCTAGTATGCGAAGCTTTATCCCTGGCAGTCACCTCTATTCAAACAGGCTGAGCAGACTCAAACCCTGCCTTTTCCTGCACAGCTTTTGCCATCAAGGGTTCCCTGGGGCACCTGATGCCATGTTCCGTCCCTTGTCCCTGTAACCTCATCTTCCCTGCTTACTCCCCAGTTCCTGTGTCCCCAGGGCTTGGCCCAGTCACTGGCCACCTAAGGGCATGAGGATGGCTGTCAGTCTTATGTACAGAAGCATGGTCTCCCATGCATCCTGTCCTATGCATCCAGCATCCGAGGTCTGATAGGGTAACAATGTGCTGGTTTGGCATCAGGCTCCACTACAAATGTGGGGTGCTATGGGTATGTGTCAATAAATACCTCATAGAAAAAGAACAAGCAGGGGACTCACATGTAGGCTAGACACCAGGGTAGATGAGCACACAGTGACCACCCTGGAGAGTAAGGACCAGACCAGACCAGACCCTCCTGACCACAGTCCAGTCCAGCTCCATGCCATGGCTAGCCTCAATGGACACTGCCAAGTCCTGTCCTCCATAGGACAGAGAATCAAAACTGGCCTTTCTATACTGATGCCACCGACATGCTACAGCCTCCGTTTTATCTGTATAAAATTAGCCAGCACTTCTTGCAAGTGCTCATGGAGGCCAGAGGAGGATGTTGGGTGTTCCCTTCTATCATTCTGTCTTACTCCCTCGAGACAAGGTCTCTACTGAACCTGGAGCTAGGCTGGTGCCAACAAGCTCCAGCAATCCCAGGGTCTCCAGCCCTCGCTCCATCCCCGGTGTTAGGGTCAGAGACCTGTGTGTCCCTGCTTGGCTTTTTATATAGGTGTTGGGATCCATTTCCACAGCCCCTCGCCAGATTTTTCTAAGAAATAAAAAGGATTCCCAGCACCCGCATGGCAGCTCACAACAGTCTGTAACTCCAGTTCCAGGGGTTCCAACGCCCTCTTCTGGACTCTGCTAGAACAGTATACACATATGTGCAGGCTAAACATTCATAAAATAAATTTTTTCTTAAAAAAAAGCTAGCGGTGGGCAGAAAGATGGCTAATGCCTTGCAGTGAAGGCATTTCATATTAAAATGAACACCTCCAGAGCTGGACGTATGCTGACTGGCCAAGCACATCCGGTGGTGTGCTAGACAGGCTTCTCTTTCACTGACAAAATGTCTGGTGAACACAGGGGAGGAGGGACCACCAATTGGGCACCAGGCATTTATAGCACAGAAACCTTGGAGGACACATCATATTTAAGCCATAATGCTCTGTCCCAGAACCCCAAAGGCTATTGTCCTAATGCAAAATACATTTAGTCCACCTCCAAGAGTCCCCAGTCTTAAAGTCTAACTTTAAAGATTCCTCAAAGACTCAAGGCAAACTCTCAGTTGTGACCCCCTACGGCCCAGAGTAAGTATTCCCATTCCAAAGAAGAGGAATGGACATAAAGATAAAATCAGAGCCCAGCAGAGAAAGCACTGTTATATAGATCCATGTAAAACATCCAAGGGATGTTGGAGCACAATGTGAGCCCAAACAGGCTCGCATAGCCCCACTCCACCCTACCCTCCGGACTCCCCTTTGGGCTGGTTCTTCTTGCTGCTCATAGATACCTTCATCCGTGGTCCTTACTCCCAACCTCTCTAGCCCCCTGGGACTCCACTGCTTCTTCAACTCTATTCCTTCTGCACACCATCCTCTCAGTCCCCACAGTGATTCTCAGTCTGCTACACACTGCCTGCGTCCGTCTTTCTTTGAAATCTAGCTGGAAGCCTTCATGACCCCATAAGCTTTGCATTCTGCACGTATGCAAAACCAGAATCATGTGGATGCTATCAAGGACTCTTGCCAGCTCAGTAGCTGGCCCCTTGGACCACCGTTGGGTGACCTGAGTGTCTGAGCAGCTGCGTACGGTTAAACAACATCCTAGCTGGCCCCTGTGTAGGCTGGGTACCCTGGTAGTAAGTGCTCTGCTCTCAAGACAAAGTCTTTGAAATAAGTTAGTTTCAAATCCTTGCTCCAATGCAAAATACTTAGCTTCTTACGAATGGCACTGTGCCTTCGGTAGCCCCGACTTTACGCTGGTTTTTCTTGCTGTGACCTGTCAGTTTTTCTATCTGTAAGCACCCTGAAATTATTCATACATGTCAATCCTATTTAGTACCCTCTCTGCCCAACTCTTAAGGGACCACATAACCCTTCTCCCCAGCTGTTTTGTCCATCCAGCTCCTTCCTGTCTCCACACGGCCTGCTCCACCTGATCTCTGGAGCAGGTCCCCGGCTTCCCTTGTCCATGCAGCCTCTGCCCAGCTCTCTTGGATCCACATAGCCAGTTCCCAGGGTCCAGATCCGCCGCAGTCTATCCACACAGCTATTTCCCTGGCTCCGCATCCACACAACCTGTCCTCTAGTTCCCTATCCACGCAGACCCTGACAAACTCTGTCCCCACAGCCGGTTCCCAGGCTCCCCACCCAGAGACTCTTCATCCACACGAAGCCCGTTCCCTGGCTCCTCACCCAGGGACTCCTCATCCATACAGCAGTTTTCCTGGGTCCCTCATCGATTGCGCTCGTTCCCCCAGGTTCCCCGTCCACGCAGCCGTGCCCCGGCTCCACATTCCCGGCTCCCGGTCCACATAGCCCATTCCTGGCTCTCCAATCCCGGGTCCCCATCCATGTAGCCCGTTCCCCGGCTCCCCATCCCCAGCTCCCCGTCCACGCATCCCGGTCCCCAGCTCCCTTCCAGTCCCCGGTTCCCCGTCCTCGGCTCCCCTTCTCCCGGTCCCCGGCTCCCCATTCCCAGCTCCCCGTCCACGCATCCCGTGCCCCGGATCCCAGTCCCCGGCTCCCCGGCCCGCCCCGCCCGCGCCCGGCTGAGGACTACAACTCCCACGATGCCGCGCCACCGCCCCCCCGGCTTCCGGTGCTGCGCAGTTTCCGGAGCGGATCGCAACCCGGAGTCCGGATCCGATCCCGCTCTGCATATTCCAAAGGCAGGTAAAGCTCCGGGCCCGCGCCCGCC